>NC_091365.1:20782715-21001618 GCF_038502225.1 Cherax quadricarinatus | reverse complement strand
ATTCTGCAAGAGAAAGAAAGACTGAGGGGCAAACAGGGGTACCAGAGAGTATACCTCGACCGCGACAGAACACAAGAAGAAAGGACTACACTGAAAGAGAGGGTACAGAGACGCAAGGAGGAACGAGAGGCAATGACGAAGATGAGCAGGACCCAGACACAGGAGGAAGGGCAAACACACCCCACAGAATCTCCCACCAAAAGACTCCAACTGCGGCATTCCCAACGCAACTGAGCAACCTATACTACAACCCACTCACTGTTCCCTCTGCCACCAACCCCCATATCACAAACCTCACCCCAACAGCTGTCCCTTATGGGCATTCTGACCCCACCCGCATCATCACAAACCCCACCTACACCACAGCCCCATATAGGCCCCCACCAAGGCTCTCGCTCTCCCAACCCCAATATTCTTGCATGACCACAATGATAGAAAAGAAACTGAAAGTTTAGTGCACAAACGCGGATGGAATAACGAATAAACATGAGGAGTGGAACGAAAGAATCAGTGAGAAATCCCCAGACATCATAGCAGTCACAGAAACAAAACTCACTGAGACAATAACAGACACAATCTTCCCAACGGGATATCAGATCCTGAGGAAAGATAGGAGTAGAGTTGGAAGAGGGGTTGCACTGCTCATAAAACACCGATGGGGATTTGAGGAAATGGAAGGCATGGACATGATTGGAGAAAGAGACTACATTGTAGGTACAATTCAGTCCGGAGAACATAAAGTAGTCATTGGGGTGATGTATAACCCACCACAGAACTGCAGGAGGCCAAGAGAGGAGTACGAAGAAAACAACAGGGTGATGGTGGACACACTGGCTGAGGTGGCAAGAAGAGCTCACTCGAGCAGAGCAAAGTTACTGGCAATGGGCGATTTCAACCACAGGGAGATCGACTGGGAAAACCTGGAGCCACATGGGGGTCCCGAAACATGGAGAGCCAAGATGATGGATGTGGTACTTGAAAACCTCATGGATCAACATGTCAGGGACACAACCAGAGAGAGAGGGGAGGATGAGCCAGCAAGACTGGATCTTGTGTTCACCCTGAGCAGTTCAGACATTGAGGACATCACTTACGAGAGGCCCCTTATAGCTAGTGATCACGTGGTTCTGAGTTTTGATTATATAGTAGAGTTACAAGTGGAGAAGGTAACAGGAACTGAAGGGGACAGGCCAAACTATAAAAGGGGGGGCTACACAGGTATGAGAAACTTCCTGCAGGAGGTTCAGTGGGACAGAGAAATGGTAGGAAAATCAGTAAACGAGATGATGGAATATGTGGCAACAAAGTGCAAGGAGGCAGAGGAAAGGTTTGTTCCCAAGGGAAACAGAAATAATAGGAAGACCAAAACGAGTCCTTGGTTTACCCGAAGGTGTAGGGAGGCAAAAACTAAGTGCAACAGAGAATGGAAAAGGTACGGGAGGCATAGGACCCAGGAAAACAAGGAGATTAGTAGAAGAGCCAGAAACGAGTATGCACAGATAATGAGGGAGGCCCAGCGACAGTATGAAAACGACATAGCATCGAAAGTCAAATCTGACCCGAAACTGCTGTATAGCCACATTAGGAGGAAGACAACAGTCAAGGACCAGGTGATAAGGCTGAGGAAAGAAGGTGGAGAACTCACAAGAAACGATCAAGAGGTATGTGAGGAGCTCAACACGAGATTTAAGGAAGTATTTACAGTAGAGACAGGAAGGACTCTGGGGGGACAGACCAGATGGGGACACCAACAACGAATACACCAACAAGTGTTGGACGACATACATACAGATGAGGAGGAGGTGAAGAAACTGCTAAGGAACATCGATACCTCAAAGGCAATGGGACCGGACAACATCTCTCCATGGGTCCTTAGAGAGGGAGCAGATATGTTGTGCGTACCACTTACCACAATCTTCAACACATCCCTGGAAACTGGGCAACTACCTGAGGTATGGAAGACAGCAAATGTAGTTCCCATTTTCAAAAAAGGAGACAGAAAAGAGGCACTAAACTATAGACCTGTGTCATTGACGTGTATAGTATGCAAAATTATGGAGAAGATTATCAGGAGGAGAGTGGTGGAGCACCTGGAACGGAACAGGAGTATAAATGCCAACCAGCACGGATTCACGGAAGGCAAATCCTGTGTCACAAACCTTCTGGAGTTTTATGATAAAATAACAGAAGTAAGACAAGAGAGAGAGAGGTGGGTTGATTGCATCTTCTTGGACTGCAAGAAGGCCTTTGACACAGTTCCTCACAAGAGATTAGTGCAGAAGCTAGAGCATCAGGCGCATATAACAGGAAGGGCACTGCAATGGATCAGAGAATACCTGACAGGGAGGCAACAACGAGTCATGGTACGTAATGATGTATCACAGTGGGCACCTGTGACGAGCGGGGTCCCACAGGGGTCGGTCCTAGGACCAGTGCTATTTTTGGTATATGTGAACGACATGACGGAAGGGTTAGACTCAGAAGTGTCCCTGTTTGCAGATGATGTGAAGTTAATGAGGAGAATTAAATCTGATGAGGACCAGGCAGGACTTCAAAGAGACCTGGACAGACTGGACACCTGGTCCAGCAAATGGCTTCTCGAATTTAATCCTGCCAAATGCAAAGTCATGAAGATAGGGGAAGGGCACAGAAGACCACAGACAGAGTATAGGCTAGGTGGCCAAAGACTGCAAACCTCACTCAAGGAGAAAGATCTTGGGGTGAGTATAACACCGAGCATGTCTCCGGAAGAACACATCAATCAGATAACTGCTGCAGCATATGGGCGCCTGGCAAACCTGTGAACAGCATTCCGATACCTTAGTAAGGAATCGTTCAAGACACTGTACACCGTGTATGTCAGGCCCATACTGGAGTATGCAGCACCTGTTTGGAACCCGCACTTGATAAAGCACGTCAAGAAACTAGAGAAAGTACAAAGGTTTGCGACAAGGTTAGTTCCAGAGCTAAGGGGAATGTCCTATGATGAAAGATTAAGGGAAATCAGCCTGACGACACTGGAGGACAGGAGGGTCAGGGGAGACATGATAACGACATAAAAAATACTGCGTGGAATAGAGAAGGTGGACAAAGACAGGAAGTTCCAGGGAGGGGACACAGAAACAAGAGGCCACAATTGGAAGTTGAAGACACAAATGAGTCAGAGAGATATTAGGAAGTATTTCTTCAGTCATAGAGTTGTCAGGCACTGGAATAGCCTAGAAAATGACGTAGTGGAGGCAGGAACCATACACAGTTTTAAGACGAGGTTTGATAAAGCTCATGGAGCGGGGAGAGAGAGGGCCCAGTAGCAACCGGTGAAGAGGCGGGGCCAGGAGGTAAGACTCGACCCCTGAAACCACAAATAGGTGAGTACAAATAGGTGAGTATACAAACACACACACACACACACACACACATGGTAATGCATTATTTACAGCTAGCAAAGTTAGGGTATTTCTCCAGAATGGTCTGTAATATACCACTGTGGATAAAATACTTTGCCATTTCTTGAACATTTCTGAGTGAGTTGTTTCTAAATTCATTAATTTGATCACACTCCAGTACATAATGACGCAAGTTGTGACAATAGTCCATCAGGCAAAGTTTACATATCGTTTGGTCTGCATCTGGTGGCGGTGATTTAACCTGCCATAGATACTTGCAACCCAGCAGTAGTGACATCCTAGAGTCTGCTTATCTTGTTGGATGCACCATAGACATGTGGCTCTTTCTGCATGATGGAATGATGATAGATGGACTGACTTGTGTTAATGTCCCTAAGTCTTAAGTCAATAAAGTTCATTTGAAGTTCTTTTCGTCTTATTGTTCTCAAACTGCTAACTGACAACCCTAGATTGTAATCTACCCCCTCTTTGAAAGCATACAGCTTAGCCAATTTATCAGTTCTATCATGCATCTGAAGACCAATGTGAGATGGAATCCACAGCATGTGCACTCTGACTCCACTGTCCACAATCTTACCATACCTATCTCTGGCTTCTGACACAAGCATGCCACAATTTATACTTAATGAGTTGAGAGCATTTATGGATGACAGAGAATCAGTTACAATTGAAGTGTCAACCTTAGATACATGGATTCATTTGAGTGCAAGGATTATGGCAAACAGTTCTGTTTGAAGGGAAGAGGCCCAGTTATTGATGCGTGCTCCAATTTCTTTATGAGAGCCATCACTCTGTATGACAACAGCAGCACTACCAGCTACACCAGTGGACTGGTGAACAGAACCATCAACGTAAATAATTTGTGAGAGTGTGTGCTGTGTGACTAAGTTATCAATACAGCTTAAGGCCTCATGTTTGGCTTCAAGATGAAGCTTTGGCTGTGGTTTAAGAAGAGTTTTGGGGGGAAATGGAGGAATGGTAGTTTGGAATGGGGTAATATTCCATGGAGCGGAGAAGTGCCGCTGTTGCCTTACTTGACATAGATCATGTAGCTGGTTCATGCGGAGGTCGGTTCCAGTTTTTTCGATCTATCTGGAAGGATGTTCTCCAATGCTGAGGAAAGTTTGGAGGACTTCTGTGCAGGGGTTTGAATGGGCTAACCTAAGCATATTGACCCCAATAAGGATATTTCTTTCAGTAACACGATCTCTAATGCTTGGAATATTAAGTTCTTTCCGCATATTTAAAATTTTGGCAGTACGAGGGCATCCTAGGATGATCCTCATTGCTTCGTTTTGCAGTTTTTCCAGCCCTCCAAGCTTCCAGTCAGACACGAGTGCAAGTAGTGGCGCGCTGCATAATCAACCAATGATCTAATATAAGCAAGATACATCATTTTCACAATTTTAACATTAGCTCCATACCTGGGATGAAAACCTGCCACAACTCTAAGTGCTTGTAGTGATACTGCTCCTGTGGAGATCAGCAGCAGGATAATACTGCACCACCTCTCGGGACCCTTAACAACAACAACAGTTTGGTGTGTGTCATGGGCGCCAACACATGGTGTGTGATTCTCTTCTCTTCTATCCATATATTAGTGATGCAGATTACATGGTGAGTTTAAATATGTGGCCTGTAGTTATAACTTTTCTCTTGACATATGCAAGACATCACCATCCCTGTAGAAGCCGTTATTAGTTGTACTAGTCATTATATTTTGTTGTTGCAGAAGTACTATGAAGATTCTATGTTCAATAAAGCCTAGAGATAAGGCCTGTGTTTCTATTACAACAATTTATTGAACATAGAATCCTGGGCTACCTGGTGGTGATCCTGCGCTAGACTACATCACAACATGGAGCGTTTACTGAAACCTGAGAGGCTAGACTGTGACCCCAGCTTATCAACGACTGCTCAGGAATGGAAACACTGGTTTAAGATCTAGGTAAACTATGTCTTCTCATCAATCTGCATGACAGTGTCTTCCATTGCAGACACTGCAAGGCTCCAGGCGGACATCAACCAAATCTTTCAGTGGGCTGCAGAAAACAATATGAAGTTCAACGATGAGAAATTTCAATTACTCAGATATGGTAAACACGAGGAAATTAAATCTTCATCAGAGTACAAAACAAATTCTGGCCACAAAATAGAGCGTAACACCAACGTCAAAGACCTGGGAGTGATCATGTCGGAGGATCTCACCTTCAAAGACCATAACATTGTATCAATCGTATCTGCTAGAAAAATGACAGGATGGGTAATGAGAACCTTCAAAACTAGGGATGCCAAGCCCATGATGATACTCTTCAGGTCACTTGTTCTATCTAGGCTGGAATATTGCTGCACACTAACAGCACCTTTCAAGGCAGGTGAAATTGCTGACCTAGAAAATGTACCTTCACGGCGCGCATAAAGGAGATAAAACACCTCAATTACTGGGAGCGCTTGAGGTTCCTAAACCTGTATTCCCTGGAACGCAGGCGGGAGAGATACATGATTATATACACCTGGAAAATCCTAGAGGGACTAGTACCGAACTTGCACACGAAAATCACTCACTACGAAAGCAAAAGACTTGGCAGACGATGCAACATCCCCCCAATGAAAAGCAGGGGTGTCACTATCACGTTA
This sequence comes from Cherax quadricarinatus, assembly GCF_038502225.1. NCBI lineage: Eukaryota > Metazoa > Arthropoda > Malacostraca > Decapoda > Parastacidae > Cherax > Cherax quadricarinatus. The sequence goes on along the minus strand of NC_091365.1, from coordinate 20,995,574 downwards.
AGAGACCATACAATTAGTGTCAGGGGCCCGAGACTGTTCAACTGCCTCCCAGCATACATAAGGGGGATTACCAACAGACCCCTGGCAGTCTTCAAGCTGGCACTGGACAAGCACCTAAAGTCAGTTCCTGATCAGCCGGGCTGTGGCTCGTACGTTGGTTTGCGTGGAGCCAGCAGTAACAGCCTGGTTGATCAGGCTCTGATCCACCAGAAGGCCTGGTCACAGACCGGACCGCGGGGGCGTTGACCCCCGGAACTCTCTCCAGGTAAACTCCAGGTAAGATATATGAGGCTATTTCTGAGTGTAATACCTACGAAGATGCTATCAAAACCCTCAAGTCTCAGTATATTAAACCTACAAATAAAATCTTTGCACGCTATCGCCTTGCAACTCGCCGCCAGCAGATTGACGAGTCCTTTGAGGAATACCTTCAAGCACTGAAAATTTTAGGTAAGGACTGTCACTTCCAAGCAGTGACAGCTGCTCAGTATTGTGAAGAGTCCATCAGGGATGCTTTTATCAGTGGCCTGCAATCACCAATAATAAGGTAGCGTTTATTGGAGAATAAAACTCTCGACTTAGCCGCTGCCTTTGACCAGGCAAGAGCTCTAGATTCACCCCAGAAGAATTCTGAAGTATACAGTACCACTCAGCCTTCTCGAGTGGTAAGTGCTGCAATTCCTGACCAAGACTCTTGCAATGAAGTTACTGGGGAACCTGTCTCAGTGACAGCAGCAGCAGGTACGGTGTGTTTCTTTTGTGGTTTTTCAAGACATCCACGTCCTAAGTGTCCTGCTCGTGAAGCAATGTGCCATAAATGCCACAAGAAAGATCACTTTGCTAAAGTATGTCGTGCTAATGCATCAACAAGAGCTAGTGCCTCCACTCATTCCAGTGATCATGCGACTCTAGCAACAGTGACTTCTGCGGCTACTCCAAATTCACCGTCAAAGGCAGTTGTGAAAGTATTCATCAAAGGAACAGAAGTAGATGGTCTTATTGATAGTGGCAGCTCAGAGAGTTTCATCAACCTTGACTTAGTTAAACGCCACTCCTTGACTGTACATCACTCATCAGGTACCGTTTCCATGGCATCAACATCTCTCTCTATTCAGACCTTAGGGTTTTGTAAGGTAAATCTCAGAGTTAATGGAAAGGATGATCAAGATGTACATTTAGCTATTCTGCCACAACTGTGCTCTGATGTTATCCTTGGTCAGGACTTTCAGAAGCTGCATGGTAGTGTCACCTTAACATATGGAGGTGAACTGCCTCCTCTTGCTGTCTGTGGACTTAGCACTTTAAGGGTAGACCCACCAAAGCTGTTTGCAAATCTTACTGCGGATTGCCATCCTATATCAGCTAAGTCACGCCGCTATTCTTATGAGGATCGGATGTTCATTGAGAAAGAAACTCAGAGGCTGCTGAAGGAGGGTATTATAGAACCGAGTAATTCCCCTTGGCCTGCACAGGCTGTTGTTGTTAAAGAGGATTATAGGAAACGGAGACTGGCTATCGATTACTCTGAGACAATCAAATTTACACTTCTTGATGGGTACCCTCTACCTCGAATTGATGATACAGTGAACAAAATTGCTCAGTACTATGTGTTTAGCACAATTGATCTACAGATTGCCTATCATCAAGTCCCTATAAGGAATGAAGATAAACCATACACAGCGTTTCAGGCTAGTGATGGCCTGTATCAGTTTACCAGAGTCCCTTTTGGAGTCACCAATGGGGCAGCCTGCTTCCAACGAATTATGGATTCACTCATTCAGGAAGAGCAACTCATGGGAACTTACGCGTATTTAGATAATGTTACCATTTGTGGCAAGACCCAGGAAGAACATGATGCAAACCTTGATAAGTTTTTGGAAGCCGCCAAGAAGAAAAATATCAGTTACAATGAGGAAAAGTGCACTTTTTCAACTAAAAGGCTTAGCATCCTTGGTTATGTTGTGGAAGGAGGTTCAATATTCCCAGACCCTGAACGACTACGACCTCTACGGGAACTTCCAATGCCTCAAGACAAAAAGTCACTCCGAAGAACTCTTGGTCTCTTTGCTTATTACTCACAATGGATCTACAACTATTCAAGTAAAGTCCGCCCATTGAGTGTTACCACATTTCCTGTGACAAAGGAAGCAGAAGCCGCTTTCCATACTCTCAAACAGGACATTGAAAACTCAGTAGTTCAAGCCATTGATGAGTCCCTACTATTCGAAGTGGAAACGGATGCATCTGACATTGCCATTGCTGCAGTCTTATCTCAGGCAGGACGACCAGTAGCCTTCTTTTTGAGAACTTTTCAAGGATCAGAGAAATGTTACGCTGCTGTAGAAAAGGAAGCCCAGGCCATCATAGAAGCAGTTCGCCATTGGAGGCATTATTTAACTGGTAAACATTTCACCATAAGGACTGACCAACAGTCCGTGATGTATATGTTCGACAAGAAGCACAAAAGTTAGATAAAGAATGACAAGATATTACGCTGGAGGATGGAACTATCGTGTTATGACTTTGATATTCTGTACCGACCGGGTCAAGAGAACATCTCACCTGATGCATTCTCTAGGTCCCACTGTGGAGCAGCATGTCATGATTTGCAATCACTCTCAGTGCTCCACAAGGCTTTGTGTCACCCAGGAGTTACACGCCTGTACCATTTTGTCAAATCAAAGAACATGCCCTACTCAGTGGAAGATGTGCGACAAGTGATCAGAGCATGCAGAGTATGTGCAGAGTGCAAGCCAAACTTTCATCAGCCAGAGAAGACTCATCTCATAAAATCCACCCAGCCTTTCGAGAGACTGAATATAGATTTCAAAGGACCTCTACCAAGCACAAATCAGAATAGGTATTTCCTTAACATAGTAGATGAATATTCAAGGTTCCCTTTGTATTCCCCTGTGCAAATATGACTGCTTCAACTGTTATTAGTTGTCTTTCACAGTTGTTCTCTATTTTTGGTATGCCAGCTTATATCCATTCAGACAGGGGATCCTCGTTCATGAGTAACGAACTTCAGGAGATTTTGGCTAGCAAAGGTATTGCCTACAGCAGAACAACAAGCTACAACCCTCAAGGCAATGGTCAAGTGGAGCGGTTCAATGGTACTATATGGAAGGCAGTTACAATGACATTGAAGTCGCGCAATCTACCTGTTCAACACTGGCAAACTGTCCTACCTGATGCTCTTCACTCTATTAGATCATTGCTGTGCACAGCTACTAATGCAACCCCTCATGAAAGACTCCTCAACTATTCACGTCGTTCCTCTATGGGAGCCTCCGTGCCAACTTGGCTATGTCATCCTGGACCCATTCTCCTGAAGAGTCACCGTAGGATGAACAAGACGGATCCTTTAGTGGAAGAGGTAGAGCTCCTGCAAGCTAATCCACATTACGCCCACATTCGCTACCAAAATGGTGAAGAGACTACAGTATCTTCAAGACATTTAGCCCCAGTTGAAATCCCCATTAGTGTGGAATCTCAAGATACACCAATAGATGTGAAAGATGCTTCGTTTTCTCCTGGAAAGCCCCTTGAGACTACCCCTACGGAAATAGAGGATTCTGCTCCAGCAGTTAGTCAAACCCCGCTGGAAAATGTTGAACCTGGTGAAGAGGCTCAAGGGCTACGAAGGTCGGGACGTGAACGTCGCCCACCTAACAGTTTGGGAGATTACTGTCTCTGATATTTTAGAATGGGGAGATTGTAGTGATACTGCTCCTGTGGGGAGCAGCAGCAGGATAATACTGCACCACTTCTCGGGGCCCTTAACAACAGCTTGGTTTGTGTCATGGGCGCCAACACATGGTGTGTGATTCTCTTCTCTTCTATCTGTATATTAGTGATGCAGATTACATGGTGATTTTAAATATGTGGCCTGTAGTTATAACTTTTCTCTTGACATATGGCAGGTGAAATTGCCGACCTAGAAAATGTACAGAGAACTTTCACGGCGCGCATAACGGAGATAAAACACCTCAATTATTGGGAGCGCTTGAGGTTCCTAAACCTGTATTCCCTGGAACGCAGGAGGGAGAGATACATGATTATATACACCTGGAAAATCCTAGAGGGACTAGTACCGAACTTGCACACGAAAATCACCCACTACGAAAGCAAAAGACTTGGCAGACGATGCACCATCCCCCCAATGAAAAGCAGGGGTGTCACTAGCACGTTAAGAGACCATACAATAAGTGTCAGGGGCCCGAGACTGTTCAACTGCCTCCCAGCACACATAAGGGGGATTACCAACAGACCCCTGGCAGTCTTCAAGCTGGCACTGGACAAGCACCTAAAGTCAGTTCCGGATCAGCCGGGCTGTGGCTCATATGTTGGTTTGCGTGCAGCCAGCAGCAACAGCCTGGTTGATCAGGCTCTGATCCACCAGGAGGCCTGGTCTCAGACCGGGCCGCGGGGGCGTTGACCCCCGGAACTCTCTCCAGGTAAACTCCAGGTAATATGCAAGACATCACCATCCCTGTAGAAGCCGTTATTAGTTGTACTAGTCATTATATTTTGTTGTTGCAGAAGTACTATGAAGATTCTAAGTTCAATAAAGCCTAGAGATAAGTTGAAGATTGAGACACTTATGCAGCATATGGGAATCTTTATTCAGGAAACGTTTCGCCACACAGTGGCTTCATCAGTCCAATACAAAGAGGAAGGCGTAAGGAGAGGAGGAGTATGAGGTAATCAGTCCCTCAGCCTGGAGTCGATGTGTTCAGTCCATCAATCTTGTAGAATGTACAGCATAGGGCCGTAGACGTGGCTTATATACTGTAGTGAGGTGACTTGAAGCAGGCGGAGGCGGGGTCATAGTGGTACCATCCACTAGTCGAAGTAGGTCTTTGTCCAAAGGTTGAACAAGCGTTGAAGAATTCTTTGTAAGAAGATCCCATGATGCTGCAGTGTCTGACAGTTGTGATGAATGGTTTGAAAAACCGACAAGTTGAAGATTGAGACACTTATGCAGCATATGGGAATCTTTATTCAGGAAACGTTTCGCCACACAGTGGCTTCATCAGTCCAATACAAAGAGGAAGGCGTAAGGAGAGGAGGAGTATGAGGTAATCAGTCCCTCAGCCTGGAGTCGATGTGTTCAGTCCATCAATCTTGTAGAATGTACAGCATAAGGCCGCAGACGTGGCTTATATACTGTAGTGAGGTGACTTGAAGCAGGCGGAGGCGGGGTCATAGTGGTACCATCCACTAGTCGAAGTAGGTCTTTGTCCAAAGGTTGAACAAGCGTTGAAGAATTCTTTGTAAGAAGATCCCATGATGCTGCAGTGTCTGACAGTTGTGATGAATGGTTTGAAAAACCGACAAGTTGAAGATTGAGACACTTATGCAGCATATGGGAATCTTTATTCAGGAAACGTTTCGCCACACAGTGGCTTCATCAGTCCAATACAAAGAGGAAGACGTAAGGAGAGGAGGAGTATGAGGTAATCAGTCCCTCAGCCTGGAGTCGATGTGTTCAGTCCATCAATCTTGTAGAATGTACAGCATAGGGCCGTAGACGTGGCTTATATACTGTAGTGAGGTGACTTGAAGCAGGCGGAGGCGGGGTCATAGTGGTACCATCCACTAGTCGAAGTAGGTCTTTGTCCAAAGGTTGAACAAGCGTTGAAGAATTCTTTGTAAGAAGATCCCATGATGCTGCAGTGTCTGACAGTTGTGATGAATGGTTTGAAAAACCGACAAGTTGAAGATTGAGACACTTATGCAGCATATGGGAATCTTTATTCAGGAAACGTTTCGCCACACAGTGGCTTCATCAGTCCAATACAAAGAGGAAGGCGTAAGGAGAGGAGGAGTATGAGGTAATCAGTCCCTCAGCCTGGAGTCGATGTGTTCAGTCCATCAATCTTGTAGAATGTACAGCATAGGGCCGTAGACGTGGCTTATATACTGTAGTGAGGTGACTTGAAGCAGGCGGAGGCGGGGTCATAGTGGTACCATCCACTAGTCGAAGTAGGTCTTTGTCCAAAGGTTGAACAAGCGTTGAAGAATTCTTTGTAAGAAGATCCCATGATGCTGCAGTGTCTGACAGTTGTGATGAATGGTTTGAAAAACCGACAAGTTGAAGATTGAGACACTTATGCAGCATATGGGAATCTTTATTCAGGAAACGTTTCGCCACACAGTGGCTTCATCAGTCCAATACAAAGAGGAAGGCGTAAGGAGAGGAGGAGTATGAGGTAATCAGTCCCTCAGCCTGGAGTCGATGTGTTCAGTCCATCAATCTTGTAGAATGTACAGCATAGGGCCGTAGACGTGGCTTATATACTGTAGTGAGGTGACTTGAAGCAGGCGGAGGCGGGGTCATAGTGGTACCATCCACTAGTCGAAGTAGGTCTTTGTCCAAAGGTTGAACAAGCGTTGAAGAATTCTTTGTAAGAAGATCCCATGATGCTGCAGTGTCTGACAGTTGTGATGAATGGTTTGAAAAACCGACAAGTTGAAGATTGAGACACTTATGCAGCATATGGGAATCTTTATTCAGGAAACGTTTCGCCACACAGTGGCTTCATCAGTCCAATACAAAGAGGAAGGCGTAAGGAGAGGAGGAGTATGAGGTAATCAGTCCCTCAGCCTGGAGTCGATGTGTTCAGTCCATCAATCTTGTAGAATGTACAGCATAAGGCCGCAGACGTGGCTTATATACTGTAGTGAGGTGACTTGAAGCAGGCGGAGGCGGGGTCATAGTGGTACCATCCACTAGTCGAAGTAGGTCTTTGTCCAAAGGTTGAACAAGCGTTGAAGAATTCTTTGTAAGAAGATCCCATGATGCTGCAGTGTCTGACAGTTGTGATGAATGGTTTGAAAAACCGACAAGTTGAAGATTGAGACACTTATGCAGCATATGGGAATCTTTATTCAGGAAACGTTTCGCCACACAGTGGCTTCATCAGTCCAATACAAAGAGGAAGACGTAAGGAGAGGAGGAGTATGAGGTAATCAGTCCCTCAGCCTGGAGTCGATGTGTTCAGTCCATCAATCTTGTAGAATGTACAGCATAGGGCCGTAGACGTGGCTTATATACTGTAGTGAGGTGACTTGAAGCAGGCGGAGGCGGGGTCATAGTGGTACCATCCACTAGTCGAAGTAGGTCTTTGTCCAAAGGTTGAACAAGCGTTGAAGAATTCTTTGTAAGAAGATCCCATGATGCTGCAGTGTCTGACAGTTGTGATGAATGGTTTGAAAAACCGACAAGTTGAAGATTGAGACACTTATGCAGCATATGGGAATCTTTATTCAGGAAACGTTTCGCCACACAGTGGCTTCATCAGTCCAATACAAAGAGGAAGGCGTAAGGAGAGGAGGAGTATGAGGTAATCAGTCCCTCAGCCTGGAGTCGATGTGTTCAGTCCATCAATCTTGTAGAATGTACAGCATAGGGCCGTAGACGTGGCTTATATACTGTAGTGAGGTGACTTGAAGCAGGATGGTACCACTATGACCCCGCCTCCGCCTGCTTCAAGTCACCTCACTACAGTATATAAGCCACGTCTACGGCCCTATGCTGTACATTCTACAAGATTGATGGACTGAACACATCGACTCCAGGCTGAGGGACTGATTACCTCATACTCCTCCTCTCCTTACGCCTTCCTCTTTGTATTGGACTGATGAAGCCACTGTGTGGCGAAACGTTTCCTGAATAAAGATTCCCATATGCTGCATAAGTGTCTCAATCTTCAACTTGTCGGTTTTTCAAACCATTCATCACAACTGTCAGACACTGCAGCATCATGGGATCTTCTTACAAAGAATTCTTCAACGCTTGTTCAACCTTTGGACAAAGACCTACTTCGACTAGTGGATGGTACCACTATGACCCCGCCTCCGCCTGCTTCAAGTCACCTCACTACAGTATATAAGCCACGTCTACGGCCCTATGCTGTACATTCTACAAGATTGATGGACTGAACACATCGACTCCAGGCTGAGGGACTGATTACCTCATACTCCTCCTCTCCTTACGCCTTCCTCTTTGTATTGGACTGATGAAGCCACTGTGTGGCGAAACGTTTCCTGAATAAAGATTCCCATATGCTGCATAAGTGTCTCAATCTTCAACTTGTCGGTTTTTCAAACCATTCATCACAACTGTCAGACACTGCAGCATCATGGGATCTTCTTACAAAGAATTCTTCAACGCTTGTTCAACCTTTGGACAAAGACCTACTTCGACTAGTGGATGGTACCACTATGACCCCGCCTCCGCCTGCTTCAAGTCACCTCACTACAGTATATAAGCCACGTCTACGGCCCTATGCTGTACATTCTACAAGATTGATGGACTGAACACATCGACTCCAGGCTGAGGGACTGATTACCTCATACTCCTCCTCTCCTTACGCCTTCCTCTTTGTATTGGACTGATGAAGCCACTGTGTGGCGAAACGTTTCCTGAATAAAGATTCCCATATGCTGCATAAGTGTCTCAATCTTCAACTTGTCGGTTTTTCAAACCATTCATCACAACTGTCAGACACTGCAGCATCATGGGATCTTCTTACAAAGAATTCTTCAACGCTTGTTCAACCTTTGGACAAAGACCTACTTCGACTAGTGGATGGTACCACTATGACCCCGCCTCCGCCTGCTTCAAGTCACCTCACTACAGTATATAAGCCACGTCTACGGCCCTATGCTGTACATTCTACAAGATTGATGGACTGAACACATCGACTCCAGGCTGAGGGACTGATTACCTCATACTCCTCCTCTCCTTACGCCTTCCTCTTTGTATTGGACTGATGAAGCCACTGTGTGGCGAAACGTTTCCTGAATAAAGATTCCCATATGCTGCATAAGTGTCTCAATCTTCAACTTGTCGGTTTTTCAAACCATTCATCACAACTGTCAGACACTGCAGCATCATGGGATCTTCTTACAAAGAATTCTTCAACGCTTGTTCAACCTTTGGACAAAGACCTACTTCGACTAGTGGATGGTACCACTATGACCCCGCCTCCGCCTGCTTCAAGTCACCTCACTACAGTATATAAGCCACGTCTACGGCACTATGCTGTACATTCTACAAGATTGATGGACTGAACACATCGACTCCAGGCTGAGGGACTGATTACCTCATACTCCTCCTCTCCTTACGCCTTCCTCTTTGTATTGGACTGATGAAGCCACTGTGTGGCGAAACGTTTCCTGAATAAAGATTCCCATATGCTGCATAAGTGTCTCAATCTTCAACTTGTCGGTTTTTCAAACCATTCATCACACCTAGAGATAAGGCCTGTGTTTCTATCACAACAGTGCTCTCAGCCTTTCTTTGTATTGGCGACAAAGTCTCGTTACAACAGGTCCAAATAGTGGAACCTCAAAGCCTAGATACCTGTATCTGCTTACATATTCTAGAAAAGACCCATCATGCAACTGGATCTGACGAACTGTGCCTCTCTGCCGAGGAGGACGCCTGTTGAGTATCTTTGTTTTATCCCCTGAGATTATTAACCCCAGGTCCTGACACGAGGCTAATACATGATTAAGAATGTTTTGGGTGTTGGAGAATCCGGTGGTGTGAATCATTATGTCATCAGCAAAACTAACCATATAAGGATGGGGCTGGCTAGGCATGGCTTTAAGTATGGCATTAATCAAAATGTTGAAAAGGGTGGGACTAAGCACACCTCCCTGTGAGGTTCCTAATTCAAAATCTTTAGTTACACTTCTATGTCCCTGGAACAACACAGACGACTTTCTGTTGGACAGGTAACCTTTAATCCAGCGGAGAAGCCATCCTCCAGCATCCATTCTGGCAAGTTCACTAATGATTACATGTCGGTTGGCTACATCAAAAGCGGATTTAAGGTCATGGAAGGTAGTGTATGAGCTGTCAGTGTGCAGAGTGAGAAAGGTGGTAATGCAATGATGCACACTCCTTCCATGCATGAAGCCATGCAACCGGGGAGACAAGAATTGCTTAATTCTGTGCATAAGACGATTAAGAATCATCCTTTCGAATGTTTTACACAAGCAGCTAGTAAGGGATATTGGGCGAAATGAGTTTTGTTGATTGGGCTTCGGAATGGGAATAATGAGGCTATTGGTCCATGATTTAGGGAGATCCCCAGTGACATAACTCATGTTATATAATTCAAGTAAAGGATTACCTGGTACTCGACACAGCAATCTGAGTATGTTGTAAGTAATACCATCCTCACCAGGCGACGTGGAGTTGCCCTTAGTTAGTGCTGCATCAAGTTCATAATTAGTGAAAGGAATGTTGCAGTCATCTGCCTTGCTGAGCATAAAGCAAACAAGTCTCTCCCTTGCATCATATTTGTCCATTAATTTCGCCTGTGTGGTACTGGGAAGACTGTCATAGCTAGATGTAGCAGCCCAAGCACTGACTAACTTATTCGCCCTATGCAAGGGATGAGGGTGCGCGATCTGCCCAGTGCTGTTACCCTTAATTCTATTTATGTCCCTCCATGCCCGGCTAAGTGGGGTGTGAGCATTGAGATCATTGACAAATTGTTCCCAGTCTGTTTGCCGCAGCTGTGTCATACGCTCTCTGGTAGCAGCAAGGGCAGTTTGGAAGGGGCTCAGCATTTCAGGGGTACGATGGTTTCTAGAGGCTAGGCCTAGTCTGCGAGCAGTACGTTTCAATGTTCGAAGTTTAGAATCATTGTAATAGGTATGATTTTTATAAGACTTATGATTATTATGGAAGTCATTTGGATTTAGAGTAGTAGGAGGTTTCAGAGGCGGCTCTAAGAAGTTCTGAATACTGCTCACAAGGTCATTGTTAAAAGTCTCGACAGAGGTACACTCATAGGAATTATACCAGTCAGTCACATGTGCAACAAAGTCATCATGTTGATCAGGGGAAACATTAAGACGTTTCCGTTTGAATATCCGACCAGGGAGGAGAGTATCACCAATATCTAGAGAGGTTAGCCTTGGGAAATGATCAGACGCTATATCTGTTACAATGGAAGACTCACAGCTGGCAGAAGTAATGTTGAAGCCCAGGCACAGATCAAGGACACCTCCATAGATATGTGTGGGTTCAAGGTCACCTACAATTTGCACATTATCATGACTGTTTAAGAGTGACAACAGTTGATTGCCATTACGATTACCAAACTGAGAGTTTCCAATGCTTTTGTGTCTTGCATTATAATCACCAATAATGAGAGTAGGTTCAGACTGAGCACAAGTTGGGAGCTCTAAGTAATTAAACTTATCAGCAGGAGCGTACAAGTTAAATATGTTGAGAGCAGAGTTCCCAATATAAATCCTAACACTGTGATATTGTAGCCCCTCTGTTTTCTTATGCGAAAGAAGTTGATGTGGAAGTGATTTTTTAATATATAGAACACAAGAATTAGTAGATTTGAGGTTATATGCAACAAATGATGGCAATTTAGGGGGTTGGGATTTTTCAGGGACTCTGCACTCTTGTAGACATACAATATCAATGGATTCAGTGGTTACTTTATGATGCAGGTCAGAAAATCTTTTTCTAAGTGACGCAATATTCCAACTTAAAATGGATAGTTTATACGAGTTTGGTTCCATTATAAAAGTCCAGGGATGGAATTCAATTTCTCAGCAAAATGAAAAAACTTACTAAATAACAAACAGACGTAATCAATATCAATATCATCAGTATTATCCTTATCCATGAGTCTCCTAAGTGCACTTCCATTAGTGAGACCTCTTGGGAGTCTTTGTACACAGAGGTCACTGCGCTCTTTGTCTGTGAATGTATGGAAGGTGACACTATCCCTCGCACTCACCTCTCCGCTTTTATTACACTCATCACTATCATCACATGTATCACTTCCCTCATCATTATGACCAGTGATACATACACCATTATCAACAACCGGGTCATCTCCACACTCAGTATCTATCAATACATTACACTCATCAGGTTGACTATCATGATGGTCTTCATTGCCCTTATCATCTTCACTGTGATTGTAAACACCACTATCAGATTCATCGTTTTTGTAATTATTAACACCACTGCAATCATCAGTTTGTTCATCATCACCACACTCATTTTCATAATGGCTGACAATCTGTGGGTTGATGTACTCATTTGCAACCTCTAAGTTTTTCCTCGTGGTGCTCAAGTTGTTGTTTCAAACACCATTGTTGCTTCTCCAGTACTGTTCGCAGTGAAAGCCTTGTGAATTTGTGAATAATATACGGGCATGCCGGGTAAGTTTTCGTGTAGGTCAGTGGGCAATAGCTGGCTCGTCTCTTGGGGGGTAGGTGTGAGTTGCGTGAATATGAGATTGGTCATGGATGTATTCTAGTTGTTATGGATGTGTGTTTGTTGATTCTGGAGTTAGGGTTACTTACTGTACCTTTTGTGTACAAAATGACAGTGGCGCCTTTACAGTATTTGTGATGTTTTTGAAGCTTTCCTTTTGTGTAAAGACTCGTTTTTTCTTGAGTCACAAGTTTTCTTAGTATTTTGTTTTTGATTGTGTTTTATAGGTCCAGATATTTGGGTTTACAAACCTGCATAACTATATATGCATGTTTTATCCCTTCCCTGTTACTGTTCAATCTAGTCTGAGTCAACAAAGTATTAAAGGGATATAACACGTGTACATTACCCTGAGTCGTCCAAATTTATCCTAGAAATATTTCGTAATTTTGTGATTTTTGTTTATGATTCAAACGTAGTTCATAGGTATCAAGATGGATGGATGGAAATTGCTGACGATTAATATGATCGTCAATTTATATAATATTTATGTTAATGAATTTGTGTTAGAGTAAATCATTGAATTTGTGTCTAAGTTGGAATTTCTATAATCAATTGTATATTTTGTATGCAAATTACATAAACTATTGTTTAAACATCAGTGTAACATGTTTGTATGATGTGCATGTAGGTTATAATGGGTTAAGTGGGGTTTCCACCAGTGTTATATTTGTTACGCAAACAGTTATAACTTTTGGTATTGTGTGTGTTTAGTGATACGTACGTATGTGTTTTATGGTGTGTTTGTCGTATATATCTATTCGTATTAGTTACAAAGTTTTTTTCTGGTATTTATGGTGTGTATCTTGGTGTACTCTATGGAATATGTATGGTGATGCTATTTAATTTTTAAGCAGCCTTGTATTTATGATGTTTTAAATAAAAAAAAATATATATATATTAAGTGTGAATGGTGTTAAGATTACAGGTGTAAGACCTTGCAGAGCTTTTGGGTTTATGTAGATTGTACGTTCATAGTCTTTATTGGGCATGTTTCATGTGCGATAATCGTATCGCAGAGGTTTTTAAATTTTGTTGTTTGTGTTCTGTGTTGGAGTTTAGTGAGTGTACTGACTATTTTAGCATTATATAATGTGCTCCTCCAGTTGATGAGGGATGGAAGGATAATGACTTCCATAAATTTGTAATGACCCATTAAAATTTTGTAATGGGGAAAGTATGGTTTAGTCTCTTTACTTTATATAATGTGCTCAGCCGGTGGAAGAGGCTGATTAATATTTATTTAGTATAAGTGGAGGCTTTAGATTTTCATTTTTTTTCAATGATTAAAGAGGGAGTGTAGTGAGGCACGTATGTATGTTTTCAGGTAATTTTTATTGTATAGGGGGTTAATTTTGGGAAGATCATGTACTTGTTTTAATGAGATTATGATGTAGGTCAGTTAGTTAGTTAGTTAAAGATTAGCCGGTATTCTCCCGGCCCGAGCCTTGTCCAAGTGGTGGCCCGGCCTTGGCTCCCCCTTTAGGGAGTGTCTGAGACCTAAGTCTCCCATGGGAGGAGGCACAAGTACCTCCTCATCTTTGGGACCAACTGTCCCCAGGCCTAGCCACAAGCTAGGCCTCTCTGGTCTGCCATCCCCGCCCCAAGGGGGCTAATGGGAATGACAGTCTTATGAGCTAAAGGCTCGGACTCAGGCACCTACCCTACCCTAGAAGGGTTAGGCATGGTGTCGATGGATGTAGGTCATTCCTCTGATTGTCTAATGTGAAGGTTGTGAACCTTTTCCATGTGTCACAGTCATATTATGTTAACTATATAAATCTAAAAGGTTTATATGTTTATATTGTTTATATTGTAGTAGCATGTTATATGGAAAAATTTGTGAGTGTATATGGGTAACCTTTTTTATGTCAGTTACAATGTGTTGTTATATTGTGTTAGTGTATGTTGTGTAGGATTGTTAGTGTATGTTGTGTAGGATTGTTAGTGTATGTTGTGTAGGATTGTTAGTGTATGTTGTGTAGGATTGTTAGTGTATGTTGTGTAGGATTGTTAGTGTATGTTGTGTAGGATTGTTAGTGTATGTTGTGTAGGATTGTTAGTGTATGTTGTGTAGGATTGTTAGTGTATGTTGTGTAGGATTGTTAGTGTATGTTGTGTAGGATTGTTAGTGTATGTTGTGTAGGATTGTTAGTGTATGTTGTGTAGGATTGTTAGTGTATGTTGTGTAGGATTGTTAGTGTATGTTGTGTAGGATTGTTAGTGTATGTTGTGTAGGATTGTTAGTGTATGTGTAGGATTGTTAGTGTATGTTGTGTAGGATTGTTAGTGTATGTGTAGGATTGTTAGTGTATGTTGTGTAGGATTGTTAGTGTATGTTGTGTAGGATTGTTAGTGTATGTGTAGGATTGTTAGTGTATGTGTAGGATTGTTAGTGTATGTTGTGTAGGATTGTTAGTGTATGTTGTGTAGGATTATTAGTGTATGGTGTGTAGGATTGTTAGTGTATGTTGTGTAGGATTGTTAGTGTATGTTGTGTAGGATTGTTAGTGTATGTTGTGTAGGATTGTTAGTGTATGTTGTGTAGGATTGAGGATCATACTGTACCCATTTTATATCTTTTTATTTAATATTAAGCTGTAAAGTTTTTAAATAAAATATAAAAAAAAGTGTTGATAGCAGACTAGATCGCGCTCTGTTGATGTACTCCCAGAGTGACTCGCTCAGCCATATTGTCTGAGTTCAGGCATGGGTCAGTATTCAGACATGAAGTATCTTGTAGGCCTTTTGCCTCATCATGGGGGGTGATGGGTGAGGCGGGAGCCCTGCGGCTGGCGATGTGAGCAGCTTTCATTCTGCAGTCAGCAAGAGCAGCTGTAACTCCTGGAGTCTTACAATTGATACATTGTAATGCAACGATCTGGTGTTTCTTGATCATATCATAGCACTGGTGAGAAGGATGGGCCTTGGCACACACTGCACACCAGTGTGACTTAGCTGGGCATTTCCAAGCAATGTGACCCAAGTGCTGACACTTGTAACATCTACGGTGAGGTGGCTTGTACAAGGCTATTTTGTAACTCCTGTTAAGCGCTGCACGAGAGTAAATATATGATGGTGGAGTCCCTTGGCCAATCCACTCAGCCAATATCAGATCATTTGGAAGTCGACGAGGGTTTGCAACTTGATCTGACAACAGGAATTTAAGATCCAAGTACTTATTGACATTGTGGATAACAATAAGCACTTTAGGTGATCTTGGTGGGGCAGCTTGGAGTTGGATGTTAGCATATTTATGAATGAGAAGCTTTTCTTTGAATGTTGGGTCGTTAGTAGCAAAAACGTAATTACCCTCGTCATGACGAAAGCGAATCCGAAGGTTTTCTTCTGTGTTGTCTAGTGTAGCTTCGTAAAACCATCTAAACTTGACCTCAAACTCAGTGTTAGCAGGGAAATCAAGCCTAACCGTTCTGCGATGGTTGTTGTTGCTCTCGTTGTTTCTTGCAGCCTCCTTTGAAATCCTCTTTCTTTTTTCGAAGCTTCCTTCCTTCTATAACGTTCGAATTCGCCTTCACCATCATTTACTTCGTTCACATCCATAGGTCACTTCTAGTTCAGCTGCTTGAGGTGGAAGAGTTAGTCTGTTACTCTTGGGTCAGCGAAACCGCCTTTATTCCAGAAGAGAGAAGGGACAAGGAAGGGATATTCACCTCGCTAGACACAGGCAATATGGGTGTAGTGGCCTGCGGGTCGCAGTGCCATTTTCAAGGTCATTCAATGGGCCCAGAGTCGTCTCGGGAGTTACCAGCACTGTACTTTTTTTTTTTGTATATTTTATTTAAAATACAACACATAGCTTAACATAAAAAACCTTTAAACAAGGGTTGATATACATTTAATATAAACACATTTTGAAACACAATCCCTCAGGACGAACAATAGCAAATAACAAACACAATATTAACAGACACAAAGAGGTTACACAAATATACTAGAAAATATCACTTGTGACAAAACATAACATTAAGAAAGATGGGTAATCTTAATCCTATTTTTTTTATATTTTTTATTTAAAAAACACAATATACATGGATGGTATACATAAATGATTTAAAACAAAAAACGCGAAAACTTTATATAAGAAGACAACATATAACTAAACAGAGAACTACTGGAACATACCTTAAACACCAAATAAATATATAACCAAACCTGACAGTCTTATTCATATTGTGTATGAAATTTTATATACAAAAGAATGTCATATAAACTAATGCATTGCACATTCAATGGTACTATGGATATATAAAAATTTTATATACAAAAACAATATCATATAAACTAATACATTACACACTCACTAGTAGGGAGCCAAGGCCGCGTCACCACTACTTGGAAAAGACTCGGGCCAGGAGAATACCGCAGAATAAAAAAAAAAAAAAAAAAAAAATAACTATCAGAAACCTACATGACTCTTGAAATTGAAACCTGGTGTTCTTTATTTTTGTTTTTGCATGTATTGAAAAAGGAATCAAAATATGCAAAAAGCCTTTAATAATTAACATAAGACTTTTACAGATCTAGCATGTATGATTACTTATGAGGAAACACTAAGACACCTAATACCCCGACCAACCCCATATTTATTTTCTCAAACTAATTATAAACCCACAAAAAAAAATACCTTACTTGTATACAGTGATATTAGTAAAGGTGCTTAATTGAACATCAACTGACTATATGCACCATAAATGATAAAAAAAATACATGTGATATCACTGGGGGACAGAACAACATATCCCACAAAAGCTGCTGCCCAAGGAACTTGAATGTCCAAAGATTACAATATAGGACATTGTACATCTCAACCCCCCCTCCCCCCCCCCTCACATAGGTGACCTCTACTACATATTCGAAAACAATCTTAGACCAATGAAACTTTTTGCCCTTCATCAAAAGTTTACAACCATCACCAAAAGTTCTGCTTATGAACATTCCCCTTAAAGGGCTGTATAACGTGTACTTTTAGCGGTGATATCAGCGTGACATCCACTTACAAATGATTAAACTAAACCTAACAGGAATTCCAGGAAAGACCCAACATACTTCACCAAACCCCGGCCATAGTCGGGAACCAGTTCAGTCTTGTTAGAGGCTGGAACATATACTGAAATATTGCTTTTTATCTGTATTATCAAAATGCATGACCATTTTAGGATTAATCCAAGATCTCAGTGCCACACAACGCCACAACCATACACACACAGATGCACGGAACCATTCATAATACATACACGTCACTCCCTAAAACCTGCCCTCTACCCTGAAGTCTCTAACATACCGTTTGGTGCTACCACGGGGGGAGTCCAGCCCCCCGTTGCCTTACCCCACCCCCAGTTGCACAACTTTTAAACAGTAAGACTTCGATACTTTGCAGGAAAACTATTATCTCAACTTCTACCATATATGAGTTTATTTCTGCAATACGTTCTGTAGATACCTGCCGCAATTGCCCTGATCCTAACTGATCCCCCGGTTTCCTGCATACCCCACGAGACATAGAGGAAATCAGCCACCACGTACATTATTGCTCTTCGTACCTCACTTGATACTCCGCTAACGTCTAATGTTAAGGCTCATAAGGTTGAGATAGTTCCCCTACTAAGAAAATCGAAAACCCGCCCCAACCACGAACGAACTTTGTCCAAGGTATCACAAAAGTAGACAGCATGAAAAGCTGTTTCTTCGAGACCGCAACACAAGCAATCTGCCTCCCTTACCAAACCCATCCTATTTAAGACCGATTTTGATGCTAAAATCCCCATGAGAAATCTGTACATCAATTCAGGAACCCTTGGTGCCAACTTAAGTTTACAAAATCCTTCCCATATTTCCCCCCAATTATACAGCGGAAAAACAGACAATCCCTGTACAATTTCCCTAATACAACATATGCTGACCATTTGCCCCACCCGGATCCGTTGCTCATTTCTCAACTTTAACAACAAACGTAGCATGTCCTCACACTCGATTAATCCCCTGCCGCTCCACCATTTACGCATTTCGATCATTACCCCACCCACCCGGATGCCCTTCTCACCGCCCGCCCTGAGGAACTGCTGCTTTACATAGAGGGCCTTCACTCGTGGCCCCAAAGCCAAGAGACCTAAACCCCCACGACGAACGTGGATCATGACAACCTCCCGACTTAACCAAGCTCTCCTGAAACCCCAAACATAACGTAAGACCCTTCTCTGCAGTTCCTGAATATCCATATCTCTTAAAGGGTACACCTCAGCCACACCCCATACTTTACTATAAACAAGTGTATTAACCACTACTGTCCTCTGTTGCAACGAGACATCCCCCGCTCTTAACCCCCGAAGTCGATCTAAAGCCTTGTTAACCACCAATTCAGAGTTTACCCTTCGGCTCTAACTCTCATCTGCCATGTACACGATACCACATATTCTAAGTTGCACCACGGCTGACCACCCATACCTTTCGCCCAACCTCCCCCCCCACCCATGTACCCACCTCCAATAATTTCGATTTTGCCTTATTGACGCACATGCCAGACTCTGCCCCAAAAAACTCAACAATCCATCAAACGATCTGCAAATCCTCCTCCCCTTTTAACAAAATCATGGTATCATCTACATACCAGACCACACGTGCTGCATGGTCACTGCTCAGCGTTCCACACCTCAAACCACCATCCATCAGCTCATAAAAGGGGATTTGCATACAAGCAAAAAGCAGCTGGGAGAGGAGGCACCCTTGCCTCAAACCCCTTTCCATACGGACCGGCTGCCCCAATTTACCGTTTACCTGTATGCGTACCATAGCCGAGACATACAAGGTATCAACCCATCTTACAATCCCCTCTCCAAAACCCTGCTTCAATAAAATAAGCCTCAATAAATCCCTATCAACACAGTCATAAGCATTTTGCCAGTCAAGCCCGAGGACACCCCCTCTTGACATTCCTCCAAAAACTCCCTAATACGTACATGTCCGTCCCTCATGCTCCTACCTGGTATGTCTAGCTGTCCCTCATGAATAACCGACCCCATAACCTTCCTCATTCTGTTTCCCAAAACTTTTGCAAAGATTTTATAGTCCGAGCACATAAGAGATATTGCTCTATATGCACTCAGACCCCTCCCCCCTCCTTTTTTGGGCACCAACACAACTACCCCCGTACTTTGTGACATACCTAACCTCCCCTCCGTGAGCATGCAATTTAATACATCAACCAAACAATGCTTAATACTTCATCAATGCGCCCTATAAAAATCATTCGAAATGCCATCTATACCTGGTGCCTTTCCTTTACTCATACTAAAAATCGCCTCCTCTACCTCCTCCACTCGAATTTTACCTTCTACTACCGTTCTATCCCTGTCACTTATAACTTTTCTGAAATCCCTCCTCACCAGGCCACCTGCATGAACCCCCCCCTACTCCCCGCCGTAGCTTTTTCCCAAACCATAGATCAGCATAAAAACTCATGCTGTCCGTGGTGAGGAGTATTTGACCCGGCAGGTAACCACCCAAACCCGATAATCCTATTCACATAAGAACAACAACAAGGACATAACATGTAGGTGACCCCTGTAGCAGGTTCAATAATATAATTAAATCCATAATCCCTTCAGGTATACACTATTTACATAATATTACTGTGACATATTGCCAATACACAATACAATAAGAAGAATATTATGATGAATATATCAATATATCGGTTACGCACAACCTACACAAATAATCAATAATTGAAAGGACCTACATCACAATCTCATGATAAAACAAAGTACATACTCTTACTCATCTAATCCCTCAGTACATAAGTTCCCTACAGTCACACATACTCGCCTTACCACAAGTCTTACGAGTCAGCCACAAAACTAGAAAACCCATAAGCATTCCGCACTCACCTACAGGCTATACACATTATATAATATAGCAATAAAATGCTCGGTACAAACACATAAAACCCCGTTTGCCAGGGCAAAGCCTAAAGGTAAATCAAGTACTTCAACAAAGAAAGAAGGCAGTAGACTCTGACATAAGACATCTATAACACATTATATAACTGCACCACCACATCCTCTCACACAACTACATTTACCTCAACCACATATTACACAGATACACACAGCAACACAGCCCTTGTGCATACCCAACCCCGGAGACGAGCCCGTTCCATCCCCTGAACCTCAACCCCCCCCCTTTCACAATGCTAATAATACTCTCACACTCATACTACAGTACCCTGCTGAAAAAGCCTGGTCCCAGAGACTTCCATATATTTCCCGATTACAACACAATGTTCTATAAATGGTCGCCGCCAACACCCTTTTGTGCACCTCCCAATCCCCATTCCCTCTCATCGCCCAGGATACAAAAAATCTGCAATTATATACGTGACTGCACGTTGCACAGGTGCCTCGACGCCTCCCACGTCCAAACTTAATGCCCTCAATACTGATATCCCGCCTCCTCCCACTGTCCTCAGAACCTTACCCATCCATTCCCTGATACTCCCCAAATTATCACAGAAATACACTACATGAAACGCCGTCTCCTCATCCCCGCACACCCGAAACGCGCCATCCACCATCAACCCTCTTTCCTTAAGTGCAGCACCCGACGGCAGTATACCATGGAGAAAATGGAAAAATACCTCTCGCACATTTGGACACACGTGCATCAACCGTAATCTCTCCCATATATCCTTCCACGCATACATAGGGTAGATACTCTCAGTCTTCGCGACTACCTTCACCCTTACAACATGCTCTAAAACACCCACTCAAACTTTATTAGGGTCCCGTACATGCAGCAACGCCCACAACACGTCTTCACAAACCTTCATCTCCGACCCTCCCCACCACATTCGCACCTCTTCATGTAAGTCATTCACGCCCCTCCCCACTTGACCCCGCACACGGCGTAACCCCTACTTCAAATAAATACACTTTACTCTTAACCGTAAATCAATCAACCCCAATCCTCCTCTGTTGACCGGTAAAGTAACCACACTCCTACTCAACCATTCACACCCTGAACCCCAAAGAAAACGGAAAACCCTCTTTAACAGCCTTGTAACATCCGGACCTGCTAACGGATATATGTGCCAGACTTTACTGTATAACAACACATTCACAACAATCGCACGCTGATGTACTGTCAAATGAGCTGCCTCAACCCATCCAATTGCCTCACCACTCGATCCACAACAAGTCCAGAATTAACTATCCTCGCCTCTCTCGCACTACCCATATACACTATTCCACACACTTTTGTCCTGTCCACCATATTCCAAAGTACATTCCATCCCCAACTCTCTCTTCCCACCCAATCTGCTAAGACCAGTAATTTTGATTTTTCCACATTAACTCTTAAAAACAGGTAATTTCCGCGAAATTATCAATAACATCTCCAACCGCACATAAACTCCTCAGCGTTCGCACGAGTATTAAGATAAGATAAGATAAGATTTCGTTCGGATTTTTAACCCCGGAGGGTTAGCCACCCAGGATAACCCAAGAAAGTCAGTGCGTCATCGAGGACTGTCTAACTTATTTCCATTGGGGTCCTTAATCTTGTCCCCCAGGATGCGACCCACACCAGTCGACTAACACCCAGGTACCTATTTGCTGCTAGGTGAACAGGACAATAGGTGTAAGGAAACGTGTCGGAATTTCCACCCGCCGGGAATCGAACCCGGGCCCTCCGTGTGTGAAGCGGGAGCTTTAGCCACCAGACCACCGGGCCATCCATGTACCCTATAATTCCCTGCTCTCCACTTCCTACTCCCCAATCCACCTCCATACATGCTTCCACCTTTCTATAGAAAGGGTCTGTTAAACAGGCAAACAACAATTGAGACAGGGGACAACCCTGCCTAATACCCCAACCCATGGATACCCACTCCCCCAACTTCCCATTTACTTGTACACACACTCCCACACCTGTATACAATGTCTCTGCCCAATGCACCACCTCCTCCCCAAAACCCTGCCTCCATATGTACCACAACACTTCACGTTCTACACTATCATACGCTGCCTGCCAATCTAACACTAAGACACCCCCCCCTGCTCCCCTCCCGACCCTTCCACAAAATTCTTTATAATACTATGCTCATCATACATAGTCCTCCCAGACACACCATATTGTCCTCTCGCAACCACTCTATCCACCACACACTTCATCCTATTTCCTAAAATTTTTGCAAAAATCTTATAATCAGCACACAGCAATGATATCCTAAAGTCTCACACCCTGTCTTGTCACTTACCTTTTGGCACTAGAACCACAACCACAGTTCCTTGCAACCTGCCCATCCTCCCCTCCCTTTTCATCATATTCATTAGTTCTACTAAGAAGGACTTCAACACATTCCAATGGCTAACATAAAACTCGCAGGGCAAGCCATCCAAACCTGGTGCCTTACCTCATGCCATCCCCTCCAAAGCCCTCCACACCTCCCCTTCTTCAATATCCCCTTCAACGCCATGCAATCACTGCCACTTAGCACACAAGATACATTCTCCCCAACCTCCCGAAAGCCTCCACATCCACCCCAACACTCAGTAAATTTCTGCCAAACCACCTATCCACGTAATCACTCATTGCCTCCTTTGTTCTTAACTCCTGTCCCGCCCTATATCCACCCAAGTCCTCATGTACCACAAGCCTATCAATTTCCATAGCCATTCGGTGCTGCCTCTGTCCCCGTAACACACAGGCCGATGGGCGATCACCCCACACCACCTCTTCAATTCCACCCTGCACTCTCACTGCATCAAATCTGTCATTCTGCAAATCTCGAATCCTCCCTTTTAACAACTCGATTTCCTCCATGGGATACTGCCCTGCCTGCACGCCCCTCTCATAACAACTTTGCAACCTACCCTCAAAATACTGCTGCAACCCGTACGTCATCCAACCCTGGTACTTTCCCCATCTCACATAAAACCGCCGGATCCTCTCCTTAGCTACCCCATTCCACCACCCCAGCAAGTCACCCACATTCCTACCCTCTCCTCACAAATTCTCCCATGTTGTCCTAAAATCTAACCCCGCGTCCTCCACCCCAAGAAGTCTCTCATTTAACTTCCAATACCCTGGATACCTCTTAGGTAAGCTGGCCCAAGTCAAGTCCATATAAACAGCTCTATGATCCATGTATACAGCATCTACCATACTGTTACAAAAAACGCGATTGTAAAAGCTTAGAGATCTCCAGTGAATACTAGAAAGGACTGCCCTTCTAGCATCCAGCCTGTTACTGGGTTTTCGTAACAAGTAGTCAGCATCCTTGTCCAATTATCCATTATAAATCAGTATTATTCAATAATGCTACAGGATTACAACTGGTAGGCTACTAACTAGAGAAATTAAAATTTAATAAATTTATTAAGTCTAGAGGTATATTATCAAATTAAATTAAATTACAGCAATCAAAATAAAATCAATCTCTCGAGTTCAATATTATTGTGCTGAAAGCACATATCACATTTATAATTCTTAAGTACCGTCTGGTACATTAACATTTAATAAGATATTACAAATATGTACAAGTTTGTGTATGCGTGTAAGTGCTCTAAGTAGTTCGTTATGTCTCACGACTCAACTAGACTTAAACAAGTGACTGACAAAGTCCTCACATAAACTAACTTCTTGACCGACTGGCAACCCAAACAGTCTGCTTGAACAACAAAGAATGCTAAGCCCAATAGCAATGCAATATCAAGCGACTGCGACACAGAATCAGGAACTGGGAAATAATATAACAACACTAAGTAGGGACCATCAGCAGATCCTCCACAAAAGTTACAAAACTCCCATACTACTGAATCTATGTTCAGCATAGGAAAAACGCGACTGTGACAATACACAGAAACCAGTACAAAATTAGGTCAGAAGCTATAGCTAAGGACCTGAGATGTTCAGAGTGTCTAAGCGACACACAACCTCAGTACAAGGTCGAAAATCACTAAGTCTATACAATGTTCTGAGAACAGAGTTCTACAGAACTAACAAGAATAATGAGACAGACAATCTGTCCAACCACCAAGCGAGTCTCCAGCAGACTGACTACTTCACGAGAGGTGAGGACACCCCCCCTCGATCACGTGATAGCCCCGTGGGCAGCGCAGCTCAGAAGCCGGCAGTATAACGAGCGACAAGCGATAATTACAGTAGTTTGACAATCAAGACTAACTGAGCACATTTTATATACATCCTAACAATATGTAATATGTAACATCCTAACAACATAAGCTACGTCAAATAACAATATAAGGCAATACATTTGCGATTTAGCTATTATCGCAAATATAAGCAATATAAAATTAAATGAAAAGGTAATATACATTACATATATACATAATAATCATTGTAACCCATTCAGGGGTTGCAACACCCCCCCCCCCAACACGACAGAGGGTCGCACTAGGAGTTGCATTAATGTCTTTCACATTATTACTGATTACTCATATCAATACAATTTAATATAAATATTAATCCGAGTCTCTCTTGTGCCAAGCACTTCTACAATTTCACAGCGTCCGTCACTAGGATATGCCCCTTGTACTAGGGCAGTACACAGTATCGTATCTCTGCATACTCGTGGTTATGTACATCAGTGTAGAGACAGGATAGCGCTGACAAGGAGGGCACGTTGAGGCTCGATCATAGTAGAGGAGACTGCATTCCACTCTTAAGTAGTGGTTGTGGAATGCTAGGCTGTATGAACATCTGAGTATGAAACAGCTTAAGGTGTGTAGTGAGGGGGGGTTCTGCGGCAGGACAGTGTTGTGTCACGCAGTACAT
Source organism: Cherax quadricarinatus (assembly GCF_038502225.1). Lineage (NCBI taxonomy): Eukaryota > Metazoa > Arthropoda > Malacostraca > Decapoda > Parastacidae > Cherax > Cherax quadricarinatus. The sequence goes on along the minus strand of NC_091365.1, from coordinate 20,970,487 downwards.
CACCCGCACCACACTACCCACTCAACACTCAGCTTGTCTCCTCCTCACACAACATTACTGTGAATATATAAATATAATAATTAGACATGACATGAGTATATATAGTTAATATGGGCTGGAGGGATTAAGTTACTTTACTGAATTTGACATAGCAAGTAACAAAAGGTATTTGGGCATAAAATTACGTAAATTTAATGTAATTGAGAATTATTAAGGACGAGACAGAGCATCAGCAATTACATTATGATGACCACTTATGTGTTTTATACTAATAGAATAAGGTTGGATTCTGAGGGCCCACCTCTTGATCCTAGCATTCTTACTCTTCATGGTGTTTATATAAGTGAGGGGATTGTGGTCTGAAAAAACGTTAATTTTAAATGGGGAAGTGCCCAAATACACGTCAAAATGTTCCAAGGACACCACAAGAGCTAGAGCCTCTTTCTTAATAGTGGCATAATTTTTCTGGTGTCGTTTAAGCTTAGATGAATAGTAACATATAGGATGGAGAATGTCTGTGGATGTTGACTGTTGGAGCAGCACAGCACCCACTGCATAACCACTCGCATCTATATGTAAAAAGAAGGGAAGATTGAAATTAGGACTCTTCAACACAGGAGCAGAGGATAGCAAGCCCTTCAACCTTCTGAACGAGTCTGAACAATCTCTAGTCCAGTTGAACTGAACTTTGCTACTAGTAAGCTCAGTGAGAGGAGCTGCAATCTGAGGAAAGTTTGGACAGAACCTGCGATAATATCCTGCCATACCCAGGAATCTCTGTACTCCTTTCCTATCCTGTGGCACTGGAAATTCAGAAATTGCACAAACCTTAGCCTCAATAGGAGCAACCTCACCTTGGCCGATACAAAAGCCTAGATAGGTAATCTTGGCTTGACCAAAACTACATTTAGCTAAGTTAACGGTGAAGTTGTAGTGCACGAGTCTCTCAAACAATGCTCTGAGACGCGTCAAGTGCTGTTCCCACTCGTCACTGTACACCACTAAGTCGTCAAGGTAGGCTTCTACTCCTTCTAAGTTGTGGGTCAACTCGTTCATTATACGTTGGAATGAAGAAGCCGCGTTACATAGGCCGAAGGGGGTGACGAGGTAGTTAAACAATCCATCTTGAACAGTAAAAGCAGATATTTCTTGAGCACGTTCAGTAAGCGAGACTTGATAATAGCCTCGTAAGAGATCTAAACGGCTGACAAACTGGGCTCCTGACACACGGTCAATAAGGTCGTCAATGCGAGGTAGAGGATAACCATCAGGCAAGGTGACAGAGTTCACTTTCCTGTAATCAGTGCACATCCTGAAACTACCGTCAGGTTTAGGCACTAAAATACAGGGAGATGCCCATGGACTTTTACTGCGCTCAATAAGTCCGTGAGATAACAGAAAATCAACCTCTTCTCTCAATGTTTTATGCTTCATTGGACTCATTCTATATGGTGATTGCTTAATGGGTGATGCTCCCTGTACATCAACGTCATGTACACCCAGAGTACAACGTTTAGGAACATCACCGAACAATTCAGGGAAATTCAAAATCATGTTTTTAATATCACCAGATTTATCAATCCCAAGGTTACTAAGAAAATCGTCCAGTGACTGTAGAGTCACAGAATTTTCTAAATGCACCTCTATACCTCTAGAGATGTCAGGTAGACTGACGTTTTCTTCCTCTGTCTTTTTCCCAGGCGTACGTACCAAATAATTTACGTCGCTAAGCCTTTTCACTACTTCCAGGGGACCATCATACCTGGCTTGTAGAGCATGACCTGGTACTAATTTCCGAGCCATCACCTTATCTCCTGCTTTAAAAGAACGAGAGACAGCACGCTTGTCATAATGTTGCTTCATTCTAGCTTGGGCTGAAACTAGGTTTTTCGAAGCTAGCTCTCTAGCGGCTGTCAAATGTTGCTGCATTAATGAAGGTGAAGTACTCAATGATGGATTTGATTTTCCTGTCCACACGTCTTTTAACACTGCGAGAGGACCACGCACTTGGTGTCCGAATATTAATTCAAACGGACTAAATCCGAGACTTTCTTGTTCACTTTCTCTCATAGCGAACAGAAGAAAAGGTATACCCTCATCCCAGTCTCTAGAAAAATGCTCACAATAAGCTCTCATCATAGACTTCAATGTCTGATGAAATCTCTCTAGAGCACCTTGTGACTGTGGATGATAACTGGTTGAAAGTACAGACTTTATTCCTAGGTGGGATAATGCTTCTCGAAAGATCTTAGAAGTGAAGTTAGATCCCTGATCTGATTGTATCTCTCGTGGCAATCCAACCTGGGAGAAAAAATTAATCAGCGCTCTCACAATAGCACGAGCATTAATTTTTCTCATAGGAATAGCTTCGGGATAGCGTGTTGCAGCGTCCATAATAGTAAATAAGTATTGGTTTCCTAGTTTGGTTCTAGGCAAAGGACCAACACAATCAATAATAAGACGTGAGAATGGTTCACCATGCACGGTGATAGGAATGAGAGGCGCAGGTGGAGGTGTGTGCGCTGGCTTGCCTGTCACTTGACACACGTGGCAACGTCGCACATGATCAGCTACTGTTTCCTTCATCTTTGGCCAAGTAAAATGTTTTGCCAGTTTACCGAGTGTCTTCTTGACACCCAAATGTCCTCCTATGGGACTATTGTGAGCAAAATCAATGGCTTGTTCACGAAATGTATCTGGTAACACTACTAGATGCTTGACTGTGGTGGAAACACTATCAGCTGACAACTTACATGTAGTTTTCTCCATCAGTACACCATTACTATAATAGTACCAATTATCGAGATCCTTTGCTTCACTCTCAGTAACTGCTATATCTCTCAGTCTTTCCAGTGACTGATCAACAAACTGATCCTTGATTAAATCATCGTGAGTTAGAAATTTAACATCAGTTGTGTCCTGACTAGGTTGATGACCAGGGGGAGTCAGTGTTAATGACCCTGGGCACAGAGCATCACTAAACAACATATTCAACCCCAAATCATTGTCATCAACTAATTCAACAGGAGACAGGGATGGTTGTTGAATCTTTGACAGCTCTAGTAATTGCGCTGAGAGGAAATAAAATAGGTTTCTCTCTACAAGCTTCAATGGCATAAATATCATCAGTGTTATTATCAATCACAAGTGGTTCTTTACATATACCAGCATGAAGGATATCGTTCCCTATCAACAAGTCCACTGACCTGATGGGAAATACACCACTGGATATACCCACTGAATTATAACCAGTATAATAGCTAATTTTCAATATAAACTTTGTGCAGAGGCACTTTTATAACAGGCCTGGTCACAGACCGGGCCGCGGGGGCGTTGACCCCCGAAACTCTCTCCAGGTAAACTCCAGCCCCTCCATAGGCTTCTAACAATACATCTATCTTGCAATAGGTATCATCAGTTATGGGCAGTACATCTTCTCTTAATAACGTGAGATAACTGCCAGTGTCTCTGAAAGTAACTATCTCAGTTAGATGTGATTCGTCAAATCCTATTCTGCCTCTCGAAAAGTAAGGACTCATCGCTGAACGAATCTTTTCGTCAGATACACTTTCTGACGCTAGTCATCTATCCTGAGTAACATTATCTAAAACAGTAGGATAAGAGGAATTGCTAGGATTTTGGTGCCTTTGTTGCTCGGAAGAGGATACGACTTGAGTGGGGGCGCCAGCCGCACGACTGCTACTCGTATCTCTTTCTAACTTATAGCAATACTCTCTAACATGTCCTTTCCTGTTACAATAGGTACATTTAACTTTCTTCTTCTCGATACCAGATTTCTGTCTAGCCACAGAGACAGATTCAGGATTGTGAGTTTTCCTGGTAAAGGTACGAGAAGTTACAGTAGCAGGTACATCAGGCCGGCAATGAGCAGCTGATTTAGGTTGCCAACTTCTAGGACAATTTTTAGTTACCTTGTTTCTGAGTGTTTTAGTACGTACAAGTTTGTGAGAAATCTCGTAATTGTCTGCTAATGCTGCAGTTTCCAGAATATCCGAGGTAGTATGATCGATCAGATATTCTTGTATGTCCGCAGACATACAGTTGTTAAACTCTTCGTGTAGTAACAACTGAACAAGGCTGTCGTAGTTGGTACATTTAGCAGCTCTAGTCCATCTCTCAAATGCAACTTTTTTCTCACGAGCAAACTCTACACAAGTTTGATCTTGTCGTCGTTGTAACGTACGAAATGCTCTTTGACAACTAACAGGTAACAAGTTATACGTCTCTAGAATAGTTTGTTTGACAGCGTCATAACTAATGTACTTGGCAAATGGCAAAGCTGCAGTACAAGTTTGAGCTCTTCCTGTCAACGCTGTATGCAACATTGTTGCCCAGTGCTTACGTGGCCAATTCATAGCACGTGCCTGGTTCTCAAACACATCAAAATATGTGTCTAAGTCACTTTCAAAAAACTTAGGAACCATGGATGCAGCTTTCTGCACATTAAATGTGTCCTGTGATATATCAGTCTGTTGTCTTCCCAGACGAACATTTTCTCTTTGGAAATCTTCTTCGTTCAATTTCCTCTGTGCCTCTATTTGTGCAGTCTGCAACATAAGGAGGCGTTCAAACCTCTCAAACTGTTCCTGAGAGATAGGACCAGTAGGTAATGGAGGAGTAGGGAAATTAACATGGTCTGGACGGTCCTTAGGTCGGACACTTCGTCCAGCCGTCTCTAGAGAGTCTAGATCTGGTCTAGGATAAGTAGATACAGGTGTATCATACACTGTACTAGTATTAGGCTGTGTCATACTACCAGCTATACTCCGTACTAATGTGTCAGTGAAGGAAGGCGTGAGCGAGAACTGAGCTACACTAGGCTCGGACACTAGGCTCACTTCTGCTCTAGTTGCTCTTTCATCTTCATCAAATAGAGTCATACTTCCTAATTGTGACACTAGGCTTTCTGAATCTGAATCATAATCAGACATCTCTGTATGAGCAGGAAACAATATATCTTTAATTAATGCTCTGACAGTTTCTGCGGTGTAATTCCTGTTATACGTCACACCGAGATACTTGGCTACTCACCAACACGTCTGAAGTTTTAATGTACTTAACTCAGACAAAGTCAGAGTATCAATTAACTGTTTCACTTTGGCATACATCACGAAAATAATTGTACTACGAGAGAGTGATTATGGGAAACTATAATCCTAATAGGAATTTTAGTGTTGGTTGTCTTAGAGTTAGAGCTCATCAACAGTATTTCCATCTCCTTGGATCAAGAGACTCAGTCAGGTACATACATCCACCTGGTATGTTGTACAAGACTAAACTCAAAGTCTTCAGATTAGGAAAGTACTCATAGTGTTTGATCATAGAGTTACTAGTATGTCAGACTGAACAAATTCTCCAACACCTTGGATCAAGAGCCTCCCGGACAGGCCCCCATTTGTTACAAAAAACGCGATTCTAAAAGCTTAGAGATCTCCAGTGAATACTAGAAAGGACTGCCCTTCTAGCATCCAGCCTGTTACTGGGTTTTCATAACAAGTAGTCAGTATCCTTGTCCAATTATCCATTATAAATCAGTATTATTCAATAGTGCTACAGGATTACAACTGGTAGGCTACTAACTAGAGAAATTAAAATTTAATAAATTTATTAAGTCTAGAGGTATATTATCAAATTAAATTAAATTACAGCAATCAAAATAAAATCAATCTCTCGAGTTCAATATTATTGTGCTGAAAGCACATATCACATTTATAATTCTTAAGTACCGTCTGGTACATTAACATTTAATAAGATATTACAAATATGTACAAGTTTGTGTATGCGTGTAAGTGCTCTAAGTAGTTCGTTATGTCTCACGACTCAACTAGACTTAAACAAGTGACTGACAAAGTCCTCACATAAACTAACTTCTTGACCGACTGGCAACCCGAACAGTCTGCTTGAACAACAAAGAATGCTAAGCCCAATAGCAATGCAATATCAAGCGACTGCAACACAGAATCAGGAACTGGGAAATAATATAATGACACTAAGTAGGGACCATCAGCAGATCCTCCACAAAAGTTACAAAACTCCCATACTACTGAATCTATGTTCAGCATAGGAAAAACGCGACTGTGACAATACACAGAAACCAGTACAAAATTAGGTCAGAAGCTATAGCTAAGGACCTGAGATGTTCAGAGTGTCTAAGCGACACACAACCTCAGTACAAGGTCGAAAATCACTAAGTCTATACAATGTTCTGAGAACAGAGTTCTACAGAACTAACAAGAATAATGAGACAGACAATCTGTCCAACCACCAAGCGAGTCTCCAGCAGGCTGACTACTTCACGAGAGGTGAGGACACCCCCCCCTCGATCACGTGATAGCCCCGTGGACAGCGCAGCTCAGAAGCCGGCAGTATAATGAGCAACAAGCGATAATTACAGTAGTTTGACAATCAAGACTAACTGAGCACATTTTATATACATCCTAATAATATGTAATATGTAACATCCTAACAACATAAGCTACGTCAAATAACAATATAAGGCAATACATTTGCGATTTAGCTATTATCGCAAATATAAGCAATATAAAATTAAATGAAAAGGTAATATACATTACATATATACATAATAATCATTGTAACCCATTCAGGGGTTGCAACACATACGCACACACATCACCCGCACACTTCTCGTCACATATAACCTATCGAGCCTGGCCGCGTATCTCTGTCTATGAAACGTATGCTCAACCATTAGGTCCCCACCTCCAATAACATCCCTTAACCCCATGCCAAGCAAAAGATCCCTTAGGCTAACCAAAAAACACCCTGCCCCCCGTGGCTTCACATCCTTTCTACGTACTATACAATTCCAATCACTGCCTACGATTGTTACCGAGGGAAGAGATCTCAAATAATAAACCAAAACATCATGCACAAATTCATTCTTCACCCGTACATCATGCTCCACTGGCGCATACACACAAACCACTGCCAGTCGCTCACCTCTCCTCCATCCATCTACCCGGAGTACCCTACCCTCCTCCCCTCCCTCACATCTAATTACAACAAACGGGCTCATCTCCCGAATCAGGATCCCAACCCCACCCTTCAAACGTTCCGAATATGCCACCAACACACGATATCCAGCCACATTCAAATCCCAACCAACCTTAAAGTTATGCTCCTGCACAAACACAATATCTATGGCATAACACCTCAAAACCCACTGGAGCCACAAATGCTTCACATTCGCACACATCCCATTTACATTCACAGTCATACATCTGAAACCTTCTTTAAGGGTTTTACATGCTGCCCTGGAACTTCTTTCATAGGTGCATTACTAGCCTTCCTACTCTTCCCACCATGCTCTCCACTGTGAGCGCTATTCCCCCCCCCGTCCGAACACCTGATCAGACACACCTGTGGCTCCTCCACTCACCACGTTGGCCCACGATTTCTTCCCCGGCATCTGTGCCGGGGTCAAGACATCATTGGAATCAGAGTGCGTTGCTGCCCTCTTTCGCTGAACACTCTCTGCATCCATATTCTGGTCAGGGGATGCCTCACAGTGTACCTCCACTGCCACCTCGACCACAGTCACCACTCCCATAGAAGCAGCAACCACAGTCAGCTGACTGCCTCTCCTCTCGTCATCACTCTCCTCTGGCCCTTCCACCGACTGCACATCATCCCCAGCTCTCGTCGTCTCCAAAAACCTGGCCGTCAACTGCTCTGAACCCAAATCCTCCACTCGTTCCTCTCCACTCAGCTTGGTCTCCCCTTCCACCAAAGCGGAGACCATAGGCATAGAGCCTACAGGCATTGTTGGGCTCGACCCCACCATCAGGAACTCTCTCTCCACCTCCTCGCTCCAAGAAGAACTATGGCCCTTTACAGGTGTCCCGCTGACAGGCCCCGCCATCGGGTCAGGCCCTCGCTCTGTCCCTCTGTTTGCATCCTGTCATCGCTGCTGCCTCCCACACTGGGCTGCCATATGGTCATAAGCGTCACATAGCCTGCAAGTCTTGCGCTGCCCTGCATAATACACCATCACTTGTGTCCAGAAGTCTTCCAGGATGACAAACAATGGGATGGAATGCCTCAGCGTCATCTTCAGATTGAACATACCCTCCGGCAAGCTGGCGTACGCCCCATCCACCCAGGTACCTGCTGTTGCCAAATGCACAGTACCGTAACGTTCAAAAACTTTCTGTATGTCTGCCGCGTCAGCTTCGAAAGGCACGTTACGTATCTTTACCCAAGTGTAGTGTCGCGACACATAAATTAGACGAACTCGTATTGCCGAGTTAACGTCCACACAGCCATCTTGATACTGCTCCATCAGGTGTTCATACACTGCCGTTGATCGTAGCTTAACGAATATCTGGTAAGCCCCATTGAGCGATACTCCATACAAATCTTGATCAGCAATGCCGTATGTGTCACGAATAATCAAAGGTAGAATCACCTGTGCGGACTGAGGTGTAACTACACCCCGCACTAAATCAAAGCACACAGTGTTGACACGCCTTCTTGTATTCTGTGCCATCTTGTGAAAATCAATCTGCGCAGGAAGGCCTCTCAACCAGGAGCGTGTGCACAGCACAACCTCACGGCCCTAGAGCGATGAGGTCAATGTACTACTCGTTAATTACTCCAAACCCACAGCACTTAACACATCTAGCACATGTGTCTTGGAATGACAGACAAATTTTCACTCTGTGGACAAACAAATCAGCACAAACTTACTATGTTTATAGATGAACCTCTGGCATGTTACAGTTAAAAAGCCGTCTCCGAAAGGAGTTACCAGGTACTGTAATGCTCGTTAAGTTGTTCTTAACTACTCTTGTTGTGTTCCAACTATGCAGCATTCCTCCCAGAAACAGTCAGTGCATAGAAGAATAACAGGTCATCTTCCTCAGTTAGAGATGTAACACATTTTGTACAAGCAGCACAGTCAGGTCTGGATCACCAACACATGCGGGATGGGAGATTCGTCTGTATTTCTCAGGTAGGCAGAGGTGACTAGCTGTGCGGAACTCAGATATTCGAGTACCAGCGGAGCAGCAAAGTACACCTCTACGCTGCACGTTGATAGAGGCGAACGGCTGAATTTAGAGGTGGAGAGTTGGGGATACAGGAGAATAGCATGGGTAACTGAGCACGCACATTCACCTCTCTTCACATAGTCAATATGGGCGAAAGTCTCAGACAGGTGATGCAGTGCCTCGCTCAAGGTCACTGACTGAGGCAGACTTCTCAAGAGTTACCAAACACTGCAATACTGGTACAGATAGTTACTCACTCCAAACTTGCAGAACTTCTAGCACACGTGTCTTGGAATGATAGATGAATTTTCAGTGTGTGTGCGCACCTGCATTACCAACTCACATAGGACTGCACACTTGTCATTATTCCTCAGGTTGGTAAAGGGATGAGTTGTGCGCATTTTCAGAGGCACGAGTAGCAAAAGGTAGAGGCTGTTAGGTAAGACACATATGCAACAGCTAGGTATTTTTATTTCGAAACGTTTCGCCTACACAGTAGACGTCTTCAGTCGAGTACAGAAAAGTTGATAGAAGCAGAAGAGACTTGAAGACGATGTAATCAGTCCATCACCCTTAAAGTTATGAGATGGTCAGTCCCTCAGTCTGGAGAAGAGCATTGTTCCAAAGTTTGAAATAAAAATACCTAGCTGTTGCATATGTGTCTTACCTAACAATCTGTCGGTATTTTATACCATTTTAATGTTCAAAAGGTAGAGGCACTAGCAGACGGAGCCTCAGCACATGAAGCAGGTAACGAAGTGTTATGACCAAGGTCATAATGAGATTAATTTATATATGTATTGTCCACTTAATATTATACTCGGGGTTTCTTTAATATTAGCTAAATTAAAGATTCCACTAGTTTATAATATTATCTGGTTTAGGAATATACCCGGATATGATGTGTAAATGTATGTATATATCTTGAGTAAGATGTTAGGTAGGTACACCTGGCTAAGGTTTATAACAAGGTATGTCCATTGGTAGGTAGTTCACACTGCTCTACCCTCTTCCCCTTTGATGAGTTGACGTCATGAAGGGATTTACTGTGTAAGGCCAGTTCACACTCACTGATAACTGGGTGAACAGCGTCTTGGCAGACCTACTAGTACTCCGGTATGGTTCTCTCCTGGTGTCTTGGAGAATCTAGCTGAGAGACTCCTGAACTGGATCGAGTTGAAAATTCTGTGGTGGAGTCGGCAGAAAGTCATATCCAGATTATATTTTTTTTTATTATCACACTGGCCGATTCCCACCAAGGCAGGGTGGCCCGAAAAAGAAAAACTTTCACCATCATTCACTCCATCACTGTCTTGCCAGATATCCAGATATCTTCGGTATATGATGTGTGTACCAGTGTCGTGTGTAGAAGTCCCAGTGATATTGACCTTACTCAGTGAAGGAGTTTCTTTTTGATGTATATACTCTTTCAAGTCATGTGTTACTGTTGAGGAAACCATCTTGCTCCTCTGCATATTTTCAAGTGTAGTGTCCGTATAGACATTGAAGGTGCTAATTTACGGTTGAGACCTGTATTATTGTATACCTACAATTTAGATTTTTTAAGTGATTGAAAGAATCTCATTAAGTAATATTAATAGATATTTACAAATATCCGAGAGAAATATTTAAAATTTTTAATAAAAAGCCTGCAAAATGCTGAGTAAATCTTATTTGCTTCTTATATTTCCAAGATTTGAAGTTCCTTTTTATTCTTGGAAGTGATTTTGTTACGGTGGGCACTAAACCTGGCAAACAATTAAGATTCGAACCGTAGCACGAAGCATCACCAGCCGCAGATACAGGGTATGGGAAGTCTGGAGAATGGTCCAATAATGAAGCCGGGTCAGAACAGGATGCGGTAACAGAAAGGGGCCTGGGAGGAGGAGGGTTATGGAACGAAGTCTCCATGATAGTGGTACTTCTTTCTTATTAATATTTTTAAAGAAAATAATGAAGAAAAAAAGAGGGATAGTGGAGGGACAGTCACTAGAACGCATGAAAGGGCCGTAAGTTCCCCCTCATCCAAAAGGACCTTGAGACTGCAAGCAGTGAAGATACAACGTGGAACCCGTACCATACCCTACCCTTTACTCCGGTAAACCAGCGCTCCGGGATAGCAACCTCTCGTCTACTGAGCCACCTCAGCGGACAAGAGAGGACAGACAGAAACCCACCACAAAGCCTACCTCCTGTTCCCACCTCCCAGAACCAATAGGCAGCCTCTGGATACACCCGTCACCTGCAGTAAACCCTGCCCACTTCTTGGAAATCCGGGAAGGGAACAGGGCACCTCCAGATAATCCGGATCCATGGCAAACTAAATGCCTGAGGAAACTCGTGGAGCAGGATGGACCCTGGCATACTTCCCCCTACCTAGAAACTGTAATGCCAGAGAGAACGACTCCAGAGGCTACAAACGGGATGGGGAAAGGGAGGGTTGTGAGGGGGGAGGAAAGGAAGAAGAGGGGATGGGATAGGGAAGGGAAGATTGGGGGGTAATTAGGTTTGGCTTGAGGAAAGAGACCAGAGAGTTTAATTCCTTAGACCAAGAGCCTCTTTGCCACGTCAAGGAGACCCCCTCCCCTTTCCTTAAGTGGAACTTAATTAAAAAGTCTTTTAATTGCTAGAAATTTTTAAAATTCAGAGGGACAACCATCCTTATTAAACTAAAAATGTTTGTTTTCCCTTACCATGAAAACTTGGCCCGGTGGCCTGGTGGCTAAAGCCCCCGCTTCACACACGGAGGGCCCGGGTTCGATTCCCGGCGGGTGGAAACATTTCGAAACGTTTCCTTACACCTGTTGTCCTGTTCACCTAGCAGCAAATAGGTACCTGTGTGTTAGTCGACTGGTGTGGGTCGCATCCTGGGGGACAAGATTAAGGACCACAATGGAAATAAGTTAGACAGTCATCGATGACGCACTGACTTTCTTGGGTTATCCTGGGTGGCTAACCCTCCGGGGTTAAAAATCCGAACGAAATCTTATCTTATGTTTACTAAAGAATTTTAATATCAAAGTTGTATTTAAAAAACTTCATGCAGTTAAAAAAACACAATTGACAAAAAACTCTCCCAGAAATGCTGATGGGTGTGTCTACAAGACTTTTGTAAAAATGTGAGTTTATTATGATCAAACTGGTAAGTGGTGAACTAAGATTAAAACGACATAAATATAGCATTAGAAGTGGAAAAGATTTTAACGCTCCCACAGGCGGGAAAGATGTATCATTATATACACCTGAAAAATCCTAGAGGGATTAGTACCAAACTTGCACACGAAAATCACTCCATATGAAAGCAAAAGACTCGGCAGACAATGCAACATCCCCCAATGAAAAGCATGAGTGCCACTAGCATGATAAAAGACTATTTAAGCCAAAACGCAAGTTTTTGCTTATACGGCACAACATATATGTATATATATAGGTTCAGGTTCACCTTGGAGTGTTTAACCAGTAGCTTATTGGATTGATTTGTTCCAAGGTAGCCCCTCACTACCTTGGAGATAACAAAAATCTAGAATAAAACACTTTAATCTTTAATTTCAGTACCTCTGAAATGAATTAATCAAGATATATAAATAAGAGTCTTAAAATCAAGGTTCTTTCACTACTTTTGTTAGACGTAAATCAGTCATATACAATATTTAAATCTATATAAACATTAACCAACTTGTTAATATGGACAACTATATACAGACCAGATTTAATTATCTATTTAAGAGAAAAACTTTAGTTTCTCAAAGGGATAACCCAGACTAATTATCTTTTAAACGAGATTCAGTATTGTCTCATACACGAGACGTACCAACGCCCGTGCCGGGGACTACCTGGAGTTTACCTGGAGAGAGTTCCGGGGGTCAACGCCCCCGTGGCCCGGTCTGTGACCAGGCCTCCTGGTGGATCAGAGCCTGATCAACCAGGCTGTTACTGCTGGCTGCACGCAAACCAACGTACGAGCCACAGCCCGGCTGATCAGGAACCGACTTTAGGTGCTTGTCCAGTGTCAGCTTGAAGATTGCCAGGGGTCTGTTGGTAATCCCCCTTATGTATGCTGGGAGGCAGTTGAACAGTCTCGGGCCCCTGACACTTATTGTATGGTCTCTTAACGTGCTAGTGACACCCCTGCTTTTCATTGGGGGATGTTGCATCGTCTGCCAAGTCTTTTGCTTTCGTAGTGAGTGATTTTCGTGTGCAAGTTCCTACTATCTTGTACCAACTGAGCCCACGGAAGTCATTGCGATCACAGTCACTTAAAAATAACTCGGGGAATCTCTCACGTCCCGCCATTACTGTACAAGCGAGCAGCCCATGTCCTTTCACTTGCTATTACATTACTTTTTAACAAGTCACTAGAAACTAGCACTTTCCCGACACTACTCAAGACAGCAAGGGTTACACCAATACATAAATGTGGTGACCCTACAGACTTAAACAACTATAGGCCAATATCAAACTTACCATTGCTATCCAAAATCTTCAAGAAACTCGTGCACAGGAGACTATATTAATTTATAACGTCACAGAACATACTCAACCCCTGCCAATTTGGATTCAGGAAAAATTAAAAGCACTAATGATGCAATTATAAAAATGCTAGACCTGCTTTACACAGCATTGGAAAATAAGGAATATCCACTAGGAATTTTTATTGACCTAAGAAAAGCGTTTGACACAGTTGACCACGGCATCCTACTACACAAACTTGACCACTATGGTGTAAGAGGCCATGTGCTTGCGTATTTTAAATCCTACCTTTCTAATAGGTATCAGTATGTCACCATTAAAGACAGCCTGATCAATAGGGCCACTTGATACTGGAGTTCCGCAGGGAAGTGTCCTTGGACCCCTGCTCTTCATCATTTACATCAATGATCTTCCAAACGTATCCCAACACCTGAAACCCCTTCTCTTTGCTGATGACACGACTTACGTCATCTCTCACCCTAATCTTGCCACCCTCAACACCATTGTTAACGAGGAGCTGCTCAAAATATCGACTTGGATGACAGCCAGTAAACTTACACTTAACACTGGCAAAACCTACTATATTATGTTTGGTAGAGCAGGTGTTGCGCAACTAAACATTAAGATCAACAACACTAATTGCCAGACATGAGAGCAAATTCCTTGGCCTATTTATTTATTTATTAATTTGAACATGATACAGAGAAGTACAAAAGAATACAGTTAAATGCAGCATGCCAAAGCCACTTGAATGCATAGCATTACGGGCAGCTTAAAATTAACTTAAGATTAACTAAGCAATGGTATATTCAGTGGTACAAAAATTATTGTAAAACAGAACAATTTAGTACAAATAAGTATTATAAAGACAGGTCATATGGTCATTTACTGTTGCTGTGTAATCAGTAAAATGGAGTATTATGTTAGGTAATGATGTTAAATAGTAACAAAGTTTGATTGGGTCACAGGTTGACATTCATGAGATAAATAATGAGATACATATATGAGATACAATTTATGAGATACAATTATTCAGTATTTATTTAGTTGTGGGTAAGTGATTTTTGAGAAGAGACTTGAATTTACCTCGACAACCTAAATTTCAGCACCCATATCCAACACATAACAAAAAAAGTATCCAAAACGGTGGGGATCTTCTCCAAGATACGATACTACGTACCGCAAACTGCCCTTCTCACACTATACCACTCGTATATCCATACCTCACCTATGCTATCTGTGCTTGGGAATCAACTGCAGCAACACATCTAAAGCCAATAATAACCCAACAAAAAGCTGCAGTAAGAATAATCACTAAATCCCATCTCTGGCAACACCCCCCCCCACTCTTCATAGATCTAAACTTACTCCCTGTTCAGTACATCCACACTTACTACTGTGCAATCTATATCTACAGGACCTTATATTCCAATATTAACCTTGACCTAAAATGCTTTCTTCATAGTTGTGACAGGATCCACAGGCATAACACCAGACACAAACATCTCTATGACATTCCCCGTGTTCGACTAAACCTTTACAAAAATTGAATGTATGTCAAAGGCCCTAAAAGCTGGAACACCCTACCTGAAAACTCTAGAACTGCAGACACATTCATCACTTTCAAAACTACAGTTAGAAAACATCTTATTTCCCTGATCCACCCCGACAACTAACTACATGATAATCATCTGGTGGTTCAAAATTACTCACTCGCCCACTGACTATAAACCCAGAAATACTAATCTTAATCTTAAAATAATAAATCCTAACTAGTCATAAGTTTGCCTATGAAACTCCAATATAGACAATTTGTATTATGCCAAAACAAAAGCATTCACATTGCTAAACTCACAAATTATGATGTAGTCACTTAGCCTTAATACCATAATCTGTAAGGATTTAATGTTAAGAATTAATCTAAGTCTGCTCGAAATGCCTAGCCGTGCTAGGTGTCCTAGTGGCCCCCTCTGTAATTAGTATTTTATAACATGTAAACCACACAATACCAAAAACCTGTAAACCCCACATTGTAACCCTTATAAAGAATAAACTTGAATTGAAAAGCACAAATTCACATACTTTTAAAGCACGAAGGAGACTCTTTGTAAACTAGGGCACAAGGGAGGTGTATTCATGGCTCAGCGCCTGAACCTAATACCACTGCACCTGTGGTGGGTAACACTACATAAGGTTTGTCAGGTGACCTAAGCAGCAGAACCAGTGTCTGGCTATTTAACTAGTGCTTCAGAACATTTGCCCAATTATGGATAAACATAAATTTCACTATTAACCTAACAATATATACATTAGTACTAATATTAGCAATAATAATTGAGAATGATTTTCTTATTCATGTGGTATCAGATAATAACATATAGTTAAACAGCTTTATTTTAGCTATTAATGAAGTTCTCAATATAATATTATGTGAAATATGGTAGCCTGAATATTTATTTCTCAAATAAGTAATGGTGTCCATGGGTATAACATGCAACAAATTTATATATATACACATGGTAAAAACCTTGGTAATAAATACCGACAAGTTGGTTTAGAAAGACATGTAAGCAAACACTATGACATATTTATTAAAAAACGTTTCGGTCCTGGGACCTTGATCACTTCAAACATACAGAGGTAGAAAGACATTATATATAGGCAGAGAGTGAGGTGTGAGTAATGCATGGTGACCTGAAGAATGCCATATATATATATATATATATAATATATATATATATATAATATATATATATATATATATATATATATATATATATATATATATATATATATATATATATATATATATAAATATATATATATATATATATAAATATATATATATATATATATATATATATATATATATATATATATATATATATATATATATATATATATATATATATATATTGGGATCCCTTTGATTGAACTTCGTATTGAGAGGGGTTTAGTTATAGGTAATAAATATTTTAAGAATAAGAGGATAAATAAGTATACAGGATATGATGTTGGGTGTAATGACAGTAGTTTGTTGGACTATGTATTGGTAGACAAAAGACTATTGAGTAGACCTCAGGATGTACATATTTATAGAGGGACCACAGATATATCAGATCACTTTTTAGTTGTAGCTACAGTGAGAGCAAAAGGTAGATGGGATACAAGGAAAATAGAAGCAGCAAGTAAGAGAGAGGTAAGGGTTTACAAACTATAAGAGGAGGCAGTTAGGGTAAAATGTAAACAATTATTGGAGGATAGATGGGCTAGTGAGAGTATATGCAATGGGGTCGAAGATGTATCGGGTAGGTTTAGAAACGTAGTGTTAGTGTTCAGTGGAAGTTTGTGGTTACAGGAAAGTGGGTGTGGGAGGGAAGAAGAGCAATTGGTGGAATGGTGATGTAAAGAGAGTTGTAAGGGAGAAAAAGTTAGCGTTTGAGAAGTTTTTACAAAGTAGAAGTGATGCAAGGAGGGAAGAGTATATGGAGAGAAAAAGAGAGGTTAAGAGTCGTAGAGCAATGTAAAAAGAGAGCAAAAGAGGGAGTGGGTGAGATGTTATCAACAAATTTTGTTGAAAATAAGAAAGTTTTGGAGTGAGATTAACAAGTTAAGGAAGCCTAGAGAAAGAATTGATTTGACAGTTAAAAATACGAGAGAAGAATTATTAAATGGAAAGTTTGAGGTATTAAGATAAGATAAGATAAGATTTCGTTCGGATTTTTAACCCCGGAGGGTTAGCCACCCAGGATAACCCAAGAAAGTCAGTGCGTCATCGAGGACTGTCTAACTTATTTCCATTGGGGTCCTTAATCTTGTCCCCCAGGATGCGACCCACACCAGTCGACTAACACCCAGGTACCTATTTGCTGCTAGGTGAACAGGACAACAGGTGTAAGGAAACGTGTCGAAATGTTTCCACCCGCCGGGAATCGAACCCGGGCCCTCCCTGTGTGAAGCGGGAGCTTTAGCCACCAGGCCACCGGGCCACCTATTGGGAAGATGGAGGAAATATTTTGAGGAACTGTTAAATGTTGATGAAGATAGGGAAGCTGTGATTTCGTGTATAGGGCAAGGAGGAACAACATCTTGTAGGAGTGAGGAAGAGCCAGTTGTGAGTGTGGGGGAAGTTCGTGAGGCAGTAGGTAAAATGAAAGGGGGTAAGGCAGCTGAGATTGATGGGATAAAGATAAAAATGTTAAATGCAGGTGAGGGACAGAGTTTTGGAGTGGTTGGTGCTGTTATTTAATAAATGTATGGAAGAGGGTAAGTTAGTTTAATATCTTTATTGTGTACCCCATACCCATCCTGTGGGCAGTAGTCAAAAGATTACAGAGGTACATAATAGGTCCAGGGACTGGGCCCCAAAGTTTTGATAACTGATAAAGTTACAAAGGTAATGAACTCCAGGTAGATCTGGTCATAATCATGATAAGTTACAAAGGTATTTACAGATTACAGAGGTACATAATGGGTCCAGAGGGTAAGGTACCTAGGGATTAGCAGAGAGCATGCATAATTCCTTTGTATAAAGGCAAAGGAGACAAAAGGGAGTGCAAAATTATAGGGGAATAAGTCTATTGAGTATACCTGGTAAAGTGTATTGTAGAGTTATTACTGAAGGAATTAAGAGTAAGACAGAGAGTAGGATAGCAGATGAACAAGGAGGCTTTAGGAAAGGTAGAGGGTTTGCAGACCAAGTGTTTACAGTGAAACATATAGGTGAACAGTATTTAGATAAGGGTAAAGAGGTTTTTGTGGCATTTATGGATTTGGAAAAGGCGTATGGCAGGGTGGATAGGGGGGCAATGTGGCAGATGTTGCAGATGTATGGTATAGGAGGTAGGTTACTGAAAGCAGTGAAGAGTTTTTACGAGGATAGTGAGGCTCAAGTTAGAGTATGTAGGAGAGAGGGAAATCATTTCCCAGTAAAAGTAGGCCTATTTGTCACAAAATTTTGAAGAAGATACAAAAAAAAAATTGTGAAAGCTTATTACGAAATCAGCATGTTGGTGGGCTTCATTTAAGCATTTTAGAATTATTTTTCTGGGTCTAATATTACACAATATAATCAAAGCATATTTATAAGAATATGTGATACATTATTAAATTAATCAATACAGTAATACTTTCTTGATTGTCATTACCCAGTAGTGTACACATTTTTCATCTACAATAGTTTCCCTGTTATTGATCATTTAGAGTATACTTGGTTATTACCTCTTTTCCTTGGATGACTACACACACACAGCAACAGCAGACTCAATGTTTTCTTCTCCACCACAGGAAAAAACCTGGCGGATGATATCCCAAGCTTAAATACCCCACCTAATAACTACCTCACTGGCACCTACACGAACACACTGTTCCTAGTTCCGACCAACCCAACAGAAGTCTCACTTATCAACACAATAAAGAACAAGACAGGAGATTTAAATACCATGCCACCCTTTATACACTAAAAAGCTTCACAAGTGCTGTCACCAATCACTGCAACACACTTTAACAAATCCATCGAATCCTCTACCTTCCCTACAGTTCTCAAAATAGCGAGGGTCACCCCAATACATAAAGAAGATCAAGCAGACTTGAATAACTATAGGCCAATATCCAACTTAAACCCTCTCACTAAAATCTTTGAGAAATTAATTCATAAGCGAATCTATTCCTACCTCATCTCCTACAACATACTCATCCCCTGTCAGTTTGGGTTCAGGCCTAATAAAAATACGAATGATGCTAGTATACACATGCTAGAATAAATATACACTGCACTCAAGAAAAAAGAAGTCCCTTTGGGAATCTTCATTGATTTATGTAAAGCTTTTGATACAGTTGACCATGATTTGCTGCACATAAAATTATCACACTATGGTATACGAGGGCACTCCCTCAATTACCTAAAGTCATACCTTAACAACAGAAGCCAATATGTGTACACAAATGGAGCAAGCTCTTCCACACAGCCAATTGCAGTTGGTGTCTCACAGGGAACTGTTCTTGGCCCTCTTCTCTTTCTAATTTACATAAACGACCTACCAAATGCATCACAACTACTCAAACCCACACTATTTGCAGATGACACTACATACGTCTTCTCTCACCCAAGCCCAGTCATACTAGCCAATACTTCTTTTTTTTTTTGCCACTGAAGTGGCTAGTTTATTGTACAGGTCATATCCATCCTGTGGACGGTAGCGCAAGAGCATGTGGATACACAAAAGGCCTAGGAACTAGGCCCCAAAAGGGTTAACAGGTGTACATATGGGTTTATATCTACATATCTACAGTTCACTTATCTGTTACAAGCAAATTTTGGAAATTTGCTTAGTATATCTGGTATTTTACTTTCATTAATAAGATATCTTGACATGTCACATAGGTTATTATACTGTCTGTCTCTGTATTCCTCAATAAGCGGACAATTAAGTACATAGCGTTCAAGACAGTGACCATATGCCTGATCACATAATTTACATTTAGTTTGATCATCATCTGTGTGTCTCCCAAACTGCCAGATGTACTTGTAACCAAGCCTAAGCCTAGCCACTACAACATCAGTCAGTCTGTTCACATTGCACGTTGCTCCATAAACATACTTATCTACGTTCATGTTATCATAGTGGGTTATAGATCTACTCAGGCTTCTTCGTTATTTACTTCTCTCCTAATATTATTCCTAATGCTAGACACAGATATACCAAAGTTATATTCTACATTCTCCTTCTCGGTACTCTTCTTGGGTAAAATATCAACTTTATCATGAAGGAGTAATCCAGTGTGTGATGGGATCCATAGCAATTGTACACTAATTCATTTGTCCCTGATTTTTAAGAATCTATACCTGGCTTCTCCAATGAGCATGTTGTTGGAGTCATTATACGAGGCAAGAGCATTTAATGATGACAGAATCAGTAATGATGGAGTCAAGCTCAGTGTCATAAGTTAGCTTTAGCGCCATTAGGATTGGAAACAGTTCAGTTTGCAATGTAGACGCCCAGTTGTTAATTCTTATGCCTAATTCAACAAGTTTATTAACGTTATTAACTAGGGAGGTGGCAACAAGAGCAGATGCAGCCCTGCCAGAAGACTCCTGTTTAGATCCATCAGTGTATATAACTTGTGATAACTTATTACTACCAGCTAGGCAAGAAATTTCTTTTTGAGCAGTTGCTTTAACAAGTGATTTAAGTAAGGGATTACTAGCAGGGAGCTTCTTGGGAGGGACTTGCAGGTATGTGATATTAAATAAACACATCTTTTCATGGAGGGGTGAAATGCTCTTGTTGCTTATAGTGATAGAGTTCATGCAGGTTATAAAACTTAATGCAATTGCACATTTTCACAATCCATTTAGATCTGTGTGTATTTACCTCTAGACACTTGGTAAGATTCATATTGACAGTGTCTGGTTCACTTCTTAACATTCTAATACCGAGTACAGTGTTAATCTGTAAATATTGAATTGCAGAAAATATCTACCTGGATGATGATTAACAAACTTACTCTCAATATTCACAAAACCTACTACATTCAGTCTGGGAACAGAACTACAGAAGTTCCTCTTAACGTAATGATAAACGGATCACCTATCACAAAGCTCACAGAGGGAAAATTTTTTGGAATCCACCTTGATAACAGACTCAAATTTCAAACACGTGTGCAATAAATTTCCAAGAAAACCTCCAAGACCGTAGGCATACTATCGAAGATACGGTATTATGTTCCACAGTCAGCCCTCCTGGCCCTATATCATTCACTTATTCACCCCTATCTCACCTATGGAATTTGTGCATGGGGCTCAACAACAATAAACCATCTCAGACCATTAATTACCCAACAAAAGGCTGCAGTCAGGATGATAACAAATTCCCACTACAGGCAGCACACTCCACCAATATTCAAAACTCTACTCCTACTCACCATGTTAGGTAAGACACATATGCAACAGTTAGGTATCTTTATTTCGAAACGTTTCGCCTACACAGTAGGCTTCTTCAGTCGAGTACAGAAAGGTTGATAGAAGCAGAAGATACTTGAAGACGATGTAATCAGTCCATCACCCTTAAAGTTTTGAGGTGGTCAGTCCCTCAGTCTGGAGAAGAGCATTGTTCCGTTGTCTGAAACAATATGAAGTTGAAGTGACAGAATGGGGCCTTTATATAGTGCCAGGAGGTGAGACGTAGGTTGCTTTGGGAGGGCAGGTCCTTCTCAAACCCAGCCGTTCTCACTAGAAGAGGTTGTCGAAGTGGTCTGTACCAAGATACCCTTGTGTTGCAGTGTCTGACAGAATGAACATTAAAATGGTATGAAATACCGACAGATTGTTAGGTAAGACACATATGCAACAGTTAGGTATCTTTATTTCGAAACGTTTCGCCTACACAGTAGGCTTCTTCAGTCGAGTACAGAAAGGTTGATAGAAGCAGAAGATACTTGAAGACGATGTAATCAGTCCATCACCCTTAAAGTTTTGAGGTGGTCAGTCCCTCAGTCTGGAGAAGAGCATTGTTCCGTTGTCTGAAACAATATGAAGTTGAAGTGACAGAATGGGGCCTTTATATAGTGCCAGGAGGTGAGACGTAGGTTGCTTTGGGAGGGCAGGTCCTTCTCAAACCCAGCCGTTCTCACTAGAAGAGGTTGTCGAAGTGGTCTGTACCAAGATACCCTTGTGTTGCAGTGTCTGACAGAATGAACATTAAAATGGTATGAAATACCGACAGATTGTTAGGTAAGACACATATGCAACAGTTAGGTATCTTTATTTCGAAACGTTTCGCCTACACAGTAGGCTTCTTCAGTCGAGTACAGAAAGGTTGATAGAAGCAGAAGATACTTGAAGACGATGTAATCAGTCCATCACCCTTAAAGTTTTGAGGTGGTCAGTCCCTCAGTCTGGAGAAGAGCATTGTTCCGTTGTCTGAAACAATATGAAGTTGAAGTGACAGAATGGGGCCTTTATATAGTGCCAGGAGGTGAGACGTAGGTTGCTTTGGGAGGGCAGGTCCTTCTCAAACCCAGCCGTTCTCACTAGAAGAGGTTGTCGAAGTGGTCTGTACCAAGATACCCTTGTGTTGCAGTGTCTGACAGAATGAACATTAAAATGGTATGAAATACCGACAGATTGTTAGGTAAGACACATATGCAACAGTTAGGTATCTTTATTTCGAAACGTTTCGCCTACACAGTAGGCTTCTTCAGTCGAGTACAGAAAGGTTGATAGAAGCAGAAGATACTTGAAGACGATGTAATCAGTCCATCACCCTTAAAGTTTTGAGGTGGTCAGTCCCTCAGTCTGGAGAAGAGCATTGTTCCGTTGTCTGAAACAATATGAAGTTGAAGTGACAGAATGGGGCCTTTATATAGTGCCAGGAGGTGAGACGTAGGTTGCTTTGGGAGGGCAGGTCCTTCTCAAACCCAGCCGTTCTCACTAGAAGAGGTTGTCGAAGTGGTCTGTACCAAGATACCCTTGTGTTGCAGTGTCTGACAGAATGAACATTAAAATGGTATGAAATACCGACAGATTGTTAGGTAAGACACATATGCAACAGTTAGGTATCTTTATTTCGAAACGTTTCGCCTACACAGTAGGCTTCTTCAGTCGAGTACAGAAAGGTTGAAAGAAGCAGAAGATACTTGAAGACGATGTAATCAGTCCATCACCCTTAAAGTTTTGAGGTGGTCAGTCCCTCAGTCTGGAGAAGAGCATTGTTCCGTTGTCTGAAACAATATGAACTTTAAGGGTGATGGACTGATTACATCGTCTTCAAGTATCTTCTGCTTCTATCAACCTTTCTGTACTCGACTGAAGAAGCCTACTGTGTAGGCGAAACGTTTCGAAATAAAGATACCTAACTGTTGCATATGTGTCTTACCTAACAATCTGTCGGTATTTCATACCATTTTAATGTTCATTCTGTCAGACACTGCAACACAAGGGTATCTTGGTACAGACCACTTCGACAACCTCTACTAGTGAGAACGGCTGGGTTTGAGAAGGACCTGCCCTCCCAAAGCAACCTACGTCTCACCTCCTGGCACTATATAAAGGCATCATTCTGTCACTTCAACTTCATATTGTTTCAGACAACGGAACAATGCTCTTCTCCAGACTGAGGGACTGACCACCTCAAAACTTTAAGGGTGATGGACTGATTACATCGTCTTCCAGTATCTTCTGCTTCTATCAACCTTTCTGTACTCGACTGAAGAAGCCTACTGTGTAGGCGAAACGTTTCGAAATAAAGATACCTAACTGTTGCATATGTGTCTTACCTAACAATCTGTCGGTATTTCATACCATTTTAATGTTCATTCTGTCAGACACTGCAACACAAGGGTATCTTGGTACAGACCACTTCGACAACCTCTTCTAGTGAGAACGGCTGGGTTTGAGAAGGACCTGCCCTCCCAAAGCAACCTACGTCTCACCTCCTGGCACTATATAAAGGCCCCATTCTGTCACTTCAACTTCATATTGTTTCAGACAACGGAACAATGCTCTTCTCCAGACTGAGGGACTGACCACCTCAAAACTTTAAGGGTGATGGACTGATTACATCGTCTTCAAGTATCTTCTGCTTCTATCAACCTTTCTGTACTCGACTGAAGAAGCCTACTGTGTAGGCGAAACGTTTCGAAATAAAGATACCTAACTGTTGCATATGTGTCTTACCTAACAATCTGTCGGTATTTCATACCATTTTAATGTTCATTCTGTCAGACACTGCAACACAAGGGTATCTTGGTACAGACCACTTCGACAACCTCTTCTAGTGAGAACGGCTGGGTTTGAGAAGGACCTGCCCTCCCAAAGCAACCTACGTCTCACCTCCTGGCACTATATAAAGGCCCCATTCTGTCACTTCAACTTCATATTGTTTCAGACAACGGAACAATGCTCTTCTCCAGACTGAGGGACTGACCACCTCAAAACTTTAAGGGTGATGGACTGATTACATCGTCTTCAAGTATCTTCTGCTTCTATCAACCTTTCTGTACTCGACTGAAGAAGCCTACTGTGTAGGCGAAACGTTTCGAAATAAAGATACCTAACTGTTGCATATGTGTCTTACCTAACAATCTGTCGGTATTTCATACCATTTTAATGTTCATTCTGTCAGACACTGCAACACAAGGGTATCTTGGTACAGACCACTTCGACAACCTCTTCTAGTGAGAACGGCTGGGTTTGAGAAGGACCTGCCCTCCCAAAGCAACCTACGTCTCACCTCCTGGCACTATATAAAGGCCCCATTCTGTCACTTCAACTTCATATTGTTTCAGACAACGGAACAATGCTCTTCTCCAGACTGAGGGACTGACCACCTCAAAACTTTAAGGGTGATGGACTGATTACATCGTCTTCAAGTATCTTCTGCTTCTATCAACCTTTCTGTACTCGACTGAAGAAGCCTACTGTGTAGGCGAAACGTTTCGAAATAAAGATACCTAACTGTTGCATATGTGTCTTACCTAACAATCTGTCGGTATTTCATACCATTTTAATGTTCATCCTACTCACCATACAAAACATCCATACTTATTATTGTACCTACTACATACACAGAACACTTAACTCGGATACAAACCCTCCCCTCAAACGTCTCCTTACCAACCTCAACAGGACACATGACCATAACACAAGGTACAGATCACTCTTTAATGTTCCTCGTGTCCATCTCACACTATATAAAAACTTAATGCACATAAAAGGCCCAAAAATCTGGAATTCATTACCTGTGAATATAAAAGAAATACTGTCTGTTTATCAATTCAAGACTCTTCTTAAAAACCACTTACTCACCCACAACTAAGTAAATACTGAATAACTGTATCTCATAAATGTATAACCTGTGACCCTTTCAAAGTATGTTTTTTTTTAACTATGTTACCTCTTGAATGCACAGTAACTCATCTAATGATCATATGTTTCTGCACTACAAATCATTGATTTTACTCGGCTTGATCGGATTATATTATACATTGTTATGCTACAAATTTGTACAACTATGAAGGTTCTTATTTGAAATACTCATTTGTACTTCATGTTATAATTTGTTTGCTATAAATTTTACCATTGAATATATCGTTGCTTAGTTAACCTTAGGACTGCCTTTCTAGCATCCAGGACTGCCCTTCTAGCATCCAGCCTGTTACTGGGTTTTTGTAACAAGTAGTCAGTATCCTGGTCCAACTATCCATTAGAATTTAGTGAGATTCAATAGTGCTTCAGGATTACAACTGGTAGGCTACTAACTAAAGAGATTAAAATTTAATAAGTTTATTAATAATAATAAAATTGTCTAGGCGCATAAGATCAAAGTAAATTAAAGTAATCAATTGAATATAATTAGCTGCTTCTCCTCAGTCCCAACACCTGGTGGAGGAGTTTTTACATCAACAACAATGGCGACTGCGTTTCGCCGGCGTGTTAATACTGTTTGTATTCAACTAACACAGGGCTCTATCACCAGCGAATCAATAAATGTGTTAATGCCAGCAATCATTCATGATATATATGGCATTCAGCGTGAATCCTTGTGTTGCGTCGCCTTGAATGAAACTTCACGGATCTTCGTCAAGTTTTGTGACACTCAGATTTACGAGAAGATTGTGACCCAGTACCAGGATATAAGTAAGCAAGTCACCCCAGCAGTTTCTGTCCAGTTGCATGACGTTTCATGGTACTATACGTGGGTACGTGTGCGAAACGTGCCTTTTGAGGCCAATGAAGTTGATATATGTGACGTTTTCGAACGTTATGGGAAGATCCACCTGGTCACCATGGGTAGGTGGTCTGATGGCCACTATGCTGATTCTGTGCCCTGTGTGCCTTTGTTGAAGTGTTCTGATGAGGTGAGATTACGTGTAGATGATGCTGATCAGATAGCTAAAGTGCAAGATTTGGAGAGTTCGAGGGTTCATACTGTTGAGGCAGAAATTCACAAGGAGAACACTCCAAGTACTGACATGTCTGAAGATGCTGTTTCTAGGAAGCGTGCGGCTACCCCGTCTGATGATGTCTTGACCCCTGGACAATGTTCAGGGAAGAAGACATGGTCGGAAATCACGGGTGGGGGGAGGTCACGCTAGTCCAGGACAGCAGGTAATATCACGGGGATTGCCAAAGGTGCGGGAAGTGCCTTGGGTGCTTGCCAATGCAAAGAGAAAAAGGGAGTGGTAGCCCCTAGAGGAAAGCCACCTTTAACACAGTTAGGTGTGTAACTATTAATGTTAATGGTTTGAAATCTGCCAGAAAGTGTGTGCAGGTGCGTGAGTGGTTGAATCGTTTTGCAGTGGATGTGTGTTTTTTGCAAGAACATAACCATAAGGTAGGAAGTTTGTTTGAGATGGAAGGTTATGACATTTATGTGACTCACTCCAGACGTCTGAAAGGTGGAGTGGCTGATAAAAGCGACCAGCCCGTTTGTGATGAGACATTGGGAGGAAGGGGAGGAGGGTCGCGTGGTGCGAGTCGTGGGGGATTGGGGTAGTAGAAGCGTTGGTTTTGTAGGGGTACATGGGCCTGCTGAACATGATGTTAATATTAAAAATACTTTTGTTAGAGATGTCTTAGTATATTATTTGAGGTCCCTGCCGGAAATTACAGTGGTCGTTGGTGATTGGAACTGTGTGGTGTGCTGTAAAGACATTGAACTGAGGGGAGCAGGTTTCTGTTCGCTTATTTTGGGTGACTTGTTGTCTGGGCTGGGGTTGGTAGATGTACGCTGAGGACGTGACTTGGGGATTGAGCATACTTTTGTGCATAGGGGCTATGCGGCATGTTTAGATAGGGTGTATGTGTCTCGGCGGGTGGTCGTAATCAATGTGCATGTGTTGAATGTCTTTTTCTCCGACCACCAGGAAGTTTTTGTAGAGCTCGATTGGGGGTTCCTCCCAAATCGTTTTAAGGGATACTGGAAATTGAATATACAGATGCTACAAAGTGCAGATGATAGGGAACTATTCGCGGATTTATGGGCGTCTATGGGAGTAGACTCCTGGGAGGGGCGGGATTTAGTACGACGGTGGGATGAGGTTGTGAAGCCTCGAATTAAGAATTTTTATGTGCATCGGGGTAAGGAGGCCACTCGCTTGGAGTATGGTTTTCTGAGGTACCTGGAGGGTCATCTACAACAATGTTATATGCAGGGAGAGGCATCTGGGGTTTACCCAGTGGATGAGATCGACGCTCTTAAAGAACAAATCCAAGTATTGAAAAATAAGGTTTTCAATGGGGCGCGCATTTTGGGTGGGGTGGAGGGGGTTTTGTGGGGTGACAAGCCGTCTGCTTGTGTCTTACGAAGTCAGACACAAAGGCAAAAAGCGACTGAAATTGTGAGTTTAGTGGTGCAGGATGAAGTTGAGGGTATAGTGAGGGACAGGTCTTAACAACAACTGAGGGGATAAGTTTTTATGTCGATACTTGGAGTAAGCTCCAGATGCAAAGTAAAGACATGAGTGAGCATGTGATACAGGAATTGGGGAGAGGAGTACGATACGAGTTAAATGATTATGATCGCCTTCTCATGGGTGGGCCTATATCCGAGGCAGAGGTGTGGGAGGCACTACAAGGAATGAGTAAGGGGAAGGCTCCAGGCATTGATGGCATCCCTTGTGAATTTTATATCAAACATTGGGAGGTAATACGGACTTTTATGGTTCGTTTACTCAATGCGATGAAGGAGGGGGGGGGGTGTTAGGTCTGTCTCAGCATACGGCAGTGTTTGTCCTAGGAAATGTGATGTGTCGTTAGCGATTAAGGACTACTGTCCCATATCGTTGATGTGTAGTGACTATAAACTATATGCAAAAATTTTGATAAATAGAATTAAGAAAGTATTTGATAAGGTAATCCGTAAGAGTCAGTTTGGTGTGCCAGGTAGGTCAATGTATGATGGTCATGGGAATATCAGGGAGTTTGTTGAGGAATGCGGGGTGAGGGGTGGGGGTGGTGTTTTGGCTTTAGACTGGCGAGTCACTTTTGATAGTGTGGAAAGGGAGGTTCTGTGGAAATTTATGAGATGGCAGGGTTTTGAAAATGAGGTCATCATGTGGGCCCGTTTGTTGTACAATGGAGCAGGATTTAAAGTACAAGTTAATGGAAAGTTAGGTGTTTTTGTACACTTAAGCAGGGGCATTCGTCAGGGATGCCCCATGTCTCAAATGCTTTTTGCATGTATGCAGGACCCTTTTCACTGGGCTGTTTGTGGACGGGGAGTAGAGACATCGTAGGGTCCGAGTAGTGGTTGACCGACCCTTGTGGGTTATGTAGATGATACTACTGTGTTATTACGTTCACGGGAGCAATTGGGTTTTTTTTGGGAGACTTGTTGACATATTTGGCAAGGCTACGGGGATGTGTGTTAATAGAGAAAAATCGAAGATTATGGAGTTGGGGGAGTGGGTGGGGGATGGGGTGGATGCAGAGGGGTGGACTGTGGTTGATCGTATCACTATATGTGGTATTCATTATATGCGGGAGGTCGATCAGATGAGGGTGTGTAATTCGGGGAGGGTTGTACAGTGTCTTGGGGTGCTTAAATAGTCTATGGCCGCGACATTTAACCCTGCATCAGAGGGCGGTGGTCATTAATGTCCTGCTTTATAGCAAAGTATGGCATGTTGCTGCACTGTATCCTCTGTTGCAGGGGGACATCAAACGTCTTTTGCATAGAGTTTATCGATTTTTGTGAGGTTCTGGTTGCAATTGGCTGACAAGAGCGGTGGTGGAGACACCAATGCATCAGGGAGG
Source organism: Cherax quadricarinatus (assembly GCF_038502225.1). NCBI lineage: Eukaryota > Metazoa > Arthropoda > Malacostraca > Decapoda > Parastacidae > Cherax > Cherax quadricarinatus. The sequence goes on along the minus strand of NC_091365.1, from coordinate 20,941,228 downwards.
GTTGGGTCTCATTCCTGTAGAGCAGTGGTTCCCAAACTTTTTCAGCTTGTTACCCAATTTAACATGCCACATAAAGCATGTTACCCCTTTCACAAAATGTTGTTATTATTGATATATATGGCTAAACGTGAACGTATACAGCCTCGCATACTCTGCTAATCCTAGCAAAACCATTGAAAACGTAAGAACCACACATACATTATATATAAAATTAATAATAGCTACAAATTCACAGTAACAGTGGGTAAATACTAACTATATACTGCACAGGGCAGTACACATACATACCAGCTTATGTCTACCTCGGCTGATGCTCACAGATAAACTGACAGTGTGAAATAGAGGCAGCCTCAGGAAGTGAGTGACGCATACTGGACAGGTCGATCTGGGCTACTGAGTGACTTTTGTCCTGAAGCATACTTGTCAAAATACTTTTGGGTTTCCACACACTTAGCTATATATTTCTTCTTTTCTAATACTGTATATTAGTTTTTGATGTTTATTGTTATTTGGTTTAACTTTATTACTTACTTATAATAGGTATACTTTACAACTTTATATACTAAGACAAAGTTAACAATAATCCTCATACCGGGTACCGCATTGTTTTCTTGATTTTCAGAATTCATAACTTTTTTTCTGTCACCTCTCCATTACCCCCCAAAAATGGTTAAATTACCCCCAGTTTGGGAACCACTGCTCTAGAGGCTCGTGTCATGGCATGTTACGCGAAGCATCGTTTTCTCCGACTGGGTGGGATGCATGGTGGGTTAAGTGAATTGTATCATGACCTGCACAGGTGGTGGGGAGGGAGGAATTTAATTAGGTGCAACACGATGCTTCACGTATTATTGCACATGAGGGACGTGCACTGTGTAAAATTATGTACCTTAGAAAGGGCGGGTATGGAGGTAGTCGTGGTGAGAGTTGAAGGAATGTATCCCATGTATGCGTGGGGTGATATATGGAGGCGAGTTCAAAAGTTGTGTCTGCCTGCTCAAGAACGGGAAGTGGTTTTTAAATTTTTACATGGAATCTTGCCGTCCGGGGTGGTGTTGTATAATAGGCATGGGGTTGTCCGACATGCGGGATGGAGGAATCTGCTTTTCACGTTGTGTATTTCTGTGAGACTTTAGGTATGGTACAAGAGTGGTTCAGTAGGGTTTTGCATTTGGTGGGGGGCGGAGGTTTGTCGGTACTCTGGGCGTTGAGTTTTGATGTAGGTGGGGTTGACTTGTGTGTACAAGTCGTACGTTATGGCCGATTATATTTTCGTGTCATGGGATATGAGGCACGTTGATGGTAACAGTAGAATTAGGGTTTTAGCGGGGACGATTTATAGGACAAAATGTCGAAATAGGTTGGTATATGAGGGGAGATGGGAGAGAGACTTCCCGCCTGAATATAAAGCCTTGGAGTTACGAGATTTGAGATAGTTGTGAGTGTTCAGTGGGTAATCTAACGGGCTGGTCAGCTGTGTCTAATTGTGTTTGTCAAGTGCATGAATGTTTTGTGATCGTGTTTATGCACGTCTCCTATGTAACGGTGATGACGATATATCTTAAGGCTTTGTATATACAGCTTTTAGGAATGCTTCTCGTAATTTATGCCTCAATACAAGTCATTGGTGTACATTTTGTATATTGTGTGCTTCCTAGCACAGTTGAACGTTTTCTTATTTCTGTTTATACTTTATGCCGTGTTCGTGTGCTTTTCAATAGTATATGTATCTATGCAAGTGTTTGTTTTTCTGTAAGCTGTGATGGAGCTTGAACTATATGTGGAGGCAGCGTTTTTCAATGTTTGCCTCTCGTCAGTGTATAAGTTCACTTGTAGCTGCTTGCATTGTCTTTTCTTTGTGTTTATTGAGATGTCAAATATCACAGTGCAGTTTCGTTTCGTTATATTAGATAATTTCATTGTTGTGAATTGTAGCGTCATCCTGTTTCCACCTTTGCACTGTAAATGCCTATCCTTAGTCAATGATAATAACCCCGTGGTAGTCGCCCAAACTAACGTATTGTTGTGCTCTTTAAGGCACCTGAGTTCTTAGATTAAGTCTTGGATACGTTGTGTGTTGGCAGGTGGAAGCCATGCCTAGTTATATGCCAGATGTAGTAATATGTTGTATAATACGTGATTGCTTGTGTATGTGTGTAATTTTTGTGTGCTCGTTTTTGTCACATTGTTTTTTTGTATAGTCTTTATATTTTCCAGTATTTTGATTTTAATATTTATTATATAATAATAATCTTGTTAGTGCCTGGTATCTCGTTGACATATCTTATGCACCCATATCTATTTTGTACCTGAGTTTTAAATATATAAAAAAAACTAAAGAGATTAAAATTTAATAAGTTTGTTAATAATAATAAAATTGTCTAGGCGCATAAGATCAAAGTAAATTAAAGTAATCAACTGAATATAAGATACAAGTTCCTACACTTCTCTCGTGTACAGTAGTATTGTGCTGAAGACACATATCACATCTTTATGGCTTTTAAGTACCTTCTGGTACATTGTTAGCATTTAATAACATAATACATATATATACAAGTAAGACTCGAATAGACTTAACCAGTGACTGACTAAAAGTCCTCACATAAACTAACTTCTTGATCAACCTGGCAATCAGAACAGCTTGCTTGAACAATAAAACGACCGATTCGCCGAACAGAAATATAACAAGCAGCAGCAACACAGAATCACGAAAAAGGAGATAACATAACGACACTAACTAGGGACCATCTGCAGATCCTCCATAAATGTCACAAAACTCCCATACTACTGAATCTAAGTTCAGCATAAGAAAATCCCCGACTGCGACAGTACACAGAGACCAGTACAAATTAGGTCAGAAGCTACAGCTCAGGACCTGAGTCTCTCAGAGTGTCTATGTGACACACAACCTCAGTACAATGTCGAAAATCACCAAGTTTAGGCAATGCTCTGTGAACAGAGTTACACAGAACTAACAAGAGAGAGCGACGAGATGATGTTCCAACAAGGGCCAGCAAGGGAGAGCTGGAGAGGGACGTCTTTTTGGAATCATTGTCAACCAAAAAAAGAGAGCTAGCAAAGGCCAGGCAGTCTCTCACCCAGGTGAGGTGTGATCACCCCTCCCTGATCACATGACTCTCCATGGACTGCTGCCTCCCAGCAACTACAGAGAAGCCGGTAGCGAAACAAGCGGAGCGGTAGTTAGACAAGGCCATCAGCTACTTAACACTCTCGAGCAATGAGCACTGGATAAAGTGTACATCTTACATCTTACTTAATAATATAATTAAGTCAAATAATAATGTAAAGCAATATATTTACAATTTAGTTAACATAGCAAATATCAGCAATATAAAATTATATGAACAGGCAATATACATTATATACATTGTGAACCATTCAGGGGTCACAATACTACCCATAATGCTCTGCATACAAGGGGCGTTTGGCATGTACACCCAATCACTAAATTTCTTTGTACAACTACGTATCATGTCCAAATAAAAAATACATAAATAAATAAATAAATACGTTGTCTAATCCTTTCTATTATATACCAAAGGTGTTATATTTGTTCTACTGGCTCCATATATCCTAGCTGGTCCTTCATCAGTAACAGCTGATCATAGCTGATCTATTGCACTAACTGCTCTTCTGCCTGAAAGAAACAGTATTATATAATTAAATATAAAAATAAAAAAATAGCATTACATAAACATATGAAAATAGAAAAAAAAAATTTCTTCATACAAATTTTAATTAGAAATGTAACAGATTTAATGAAAGTGAATACAAGAATGAGACTGAATATGAATAAAGTGTATATAAGACATGAGGAAACAATTCAAAGAAATATATAAAATATAACAAATATCAAGCAGAATGTTAAATATAAGGAGGCCTGGTCACAGACCGGGCCACGGGGGCGTTGACCCCTGGAACTCTCTCCAGGTAAACTCCAGGTAAGTAAGATATGAGAAAAAAAAAATAGACAAATAAGAGTCAACATTTTAACAGTTACAGTACTAGGTTAAATAACAAGATATTTGGATATAATACTTAACTGTTAATTGAAATACAAAATTAATATGAATTTTAAATGAGAGTTGAATTATTCAAAGACTTTGAAAAATATTAAGATTTTGAATGTGAGATAAAATAATAAACAGTTATAAATAGAATCATACATAAGGAACAATAATAATATATAAATGTAAAGAAGGAATATATACGGAATAACAAGAAAAATTGTAAAAAACTGAAAAATTTCTAACCCTGTAAGTGGTTTGTTATTGTCACCCTCCGTGTTCACCCTCCCGTGTGGCTCGGTAGTTCTGTTGTTGTCACCCTCCGTGTTCACCCTCCCGTGTGGCTCGGTAGTTCTGTTGTTGTCACCCTCCGTGTTCACCCTCCCGTGTGGCTCGGTAGTTCTGTTGTTGTCACCCTCCGTGTTCACCCTCCCGTGTGGCTCGGTAGTTCTGTTGTTGTCACCCTCCGTGTTCACCCTCCCGTGTGGCTCGGTAGTTCTGTTGTTGTCACCCTCCGTGTTCACCCTCCCGTGTGGCTCGGTAGTTCTGTTGTTGTCACCCTCCGTGTTCACCCTCCCGTGTGGCTCGGTAGTTCTGTTGTTGTCACCCTCCGTGTTCACCCTCCCGTGTGGCTCAGTAGTTCTGTTGTTGTCACCCTCCGTGTTCACCCTCCCGTGTGGCTCGGTAGTTCTGTTGTTGTCACCCTCCGTGTTCACCCTCCCGTGTGGCTCAGTAGTTCTGTTGTTGTCACCCTCCGTGTTCACCCTCCCGTGTGGCTCGGTAGTTCTGTTGTTGTCACCCTCCGTGTTCACCCTCCCGTGTGGCTCGGTAGTTCTGTTGTTGTCACCCTCCGTGTTCACCCTCCCGTGTGGCTCGGTAGTTCTGTTGTTGTCACCCTCCGTGTTCATGCTCCCGTGTGGCTCAGTAGTTCTGTTGTTGTCACCCTCCGTGTTCACCCTCCCGTGTGGCTCGGTAGTTCTGTTGTTGTCACCCTCCGTGTTCACCCTCCCGTGTGGCTCGGTAGTTCTGTTGTTGTCACCCTCCGTGTTCACCCTCCCGTGTGGCTCTGTAGTTCTGTTGTTGCCACCCTCCGTGTTCACCCTCCCGTGTGGCTCGGTAGTTCTGTTGTTGTCACCCTCCGTGTTCACCCTCCCGTGTGGCTCTGTAGTTCTGTTGTTGCCACCCTCCGTGTTCACCCTCCCGTGTGGCTCGGTAGTTCTGTTGTTGTCACCCTCCGTGTTCACCCTCCCGTGTGGCTCGGTAGTTCTGTTGTCGTCACCCTCCGTGTTCACCCTCCCGTGTGGCTCGGTAGTTCTGTTGTCGTCACCCTCCGTGTTCACCCTCCCGTGTGGCTCGGTAGTTCTGTTGTCGTCACCCTCCGTGGACACCCTCCCGTGTGGCTCGGTAGTTCTGTTGTTGTCACCCTCTGTGTTCACCCTCCCGTGTGGCTCGGTAGTTCTGTTGTCGTCACCCTCCGTGGACACCCTCCCGTGTGGCTCGGTAGTTCTGTTGTTGTCACCCTCTGTGTTCACCCTCCCGTGTGGCTCGGTAGTTCTGTTGTTGTCACCCTCTGTGTTCACCCTCCCGTGTGGCTCGGTAGTTCTGTTGTTGACACCCTCTGTGTTCACCCTCCCGTGTGACTCAGTAGTTCTGTTGTTGTCACCCTCTGTGGACACCCTCCCGTGTGGCTCGGTAGTTCTGTTGTTGTCACCCTCCGTGTTCACCCTCCCGTGTGGCTCGGTAGTTCTGTTGTTGTCACCCTCCGTGTTCACCCTCCCGTGTGACTCAGTAGTTCTGTTGTCGTCACCCTCCGTGGACACCCTCCAATGTGGCTCGGTAGTTCTGTTGTTGTCACCCTCCGTGGACACCCTCCCGTGTGGCTCGGTAGTTCTGTTGTTGTCACCCTCCGTGGACACCCTCCTATGTGGCTCGGTAGTTCTGTTGTTGTCACCCTCCGTGTTCACCCTCCCGTGTGGCTCGGTAGTTCTGTTGTTGTCACCCTCCGTGGACACCCTCCCGTGTGGCTCGGTAGTTCTGTTGTTGTCACCCTCCGTGTTCACCCTCCCGTGTGGCTCTGTAGTTCTGTTGTTGTCACCCTCTGTGTTCACCCTCCCGTGTGGCTCTGTAGTTCTGTTGTTGTCACCCTCCGTGTTCACCCTCCCGTGTGGCTCTGTAGTTCTGTTGTTGTCACCCTCTGTGTTCACCCTCCCGTGTGGCTCTGTAGTTCTGTTGTTGCCACCCTCCGTGTTCACCCTCCCGTGTGGCTCGGTAGTTCTGTTGTTGTCACCCTCCGTGTTCACCCTCCCGTGTGGCTCGGTAGTTCTGTTGTTGTCACCCTCCGTGGACACCCTCCCGTGTGGCTCGGTAGTTCTGTTGTTGTCACCCTCTGTGTTCACCCTCCCGTGTGGCTCGGTAGTTCTGTTGTTGTCACCCTCTGTGTTCACCCTCCCGTGTGGCTCGGTAGTTCTGTTGTTGACACCCTCTGTGTTCACCCTCCCGTGTGACTCAGTAGTTCTGTTGTTGTCACCCTCTGTGGACACCCTCCCGTGTGGCTCGGTAGTTCTGTTGTTGTCACCCTCCGTGTTCACCCTCCCGTGTGGCTCGGTAGTTCTGTTGTTGTCACCCTCCGTGTTCACCCTCCCGTGTGACTCAGTAGTTCTGTTGTCGTCACCCTCCGTGGACACCCTCCAATGTGGCTCGGTAGTTCTGTTGTTGTCACCCTCCGTGGACACCCTCCCGTGTGGCTCGGTAGTTCTGTTGTTGTCACCCTCCGTGGACACCCTCCTATGTGGCTCGGTAGTTCTGTTGTTGTCACCCTCCGTGTTCACCCTCCCGTGTGGCTCGGTAGTTCTGTTGTTGTCACCCTCCGTGGACACCCTCCCGTGTGGCTCGGTAGTTCTGTTGTTGTCACCCTCCGTGTTCACCCTCCCGTGTGGCTCTGTAGTTCTGTTGTTGTCACCCTCTGTGTTCACCCTCCCGTGTGGCTCTGTAGTTCTGTTGTTGTCACCCTCCGTGTTCACCCTCCCGTGTGGCTCTGTAGTTCTGTTGTTGTCACCCTCTGTGTTCACCCTCCCGTGTGGCTCTGTAGTTCTGTTGTTGCCACCCTCCGTGTTCACCCTCCCGTGTGGCTCGGTAGTTCTGTTGTTGTCACCCTCCGTGTTCACCCTCCCGTGTGGCTCGGTAGTTCTGTTGTTGTCACCCTCCGTGTTCACCCTCCCGTGTGGCTCGGTAGTTCTGTTATTGTCACCCTCCGTGTTCACCCTCCCGTGTGGCTCTGTAGTTCTGTTGTCACCCTCCGTGTTCGCCCTCCCGTGTGGCTCAGTAGTTCTGTTGTTGTCACCCTCTGTGTTCACCCTCCCGTGTGGCTCTGTAGTTCTGTTGTCACCCTCCGTGTTCACCCTCCCGTGTGGCTCTGTAGTTCTGTTGTTGTCACCCTCTGTGTTCACCCTCCCGTGTGGCTCCGTAGTTCTGTTGTTGTCACCCTCTGTGGACACCCTCCCGTGTGGCTCTGTAGTTCTGTTGTTGTCACCCTCTGTGTTCACCCTCCCGTGTGGCTCTGTAGTTCTGTTGTCACCCTCCGTGGACACCCTCCCGTGTGGCTCGGTAGTTCTGTTGTTGTCACCCTCTGTGTTCACCCTCCCGTGTGGCTCGGTAGTTCTGTTGTTGTCACCCTCTGTGTTCACCCTCCCGTGTGGCTCGGTAGTTCTGTTGTTGTCACCCTCTGTGTTCACCCTCCCGTGTGGCTCGGTAGTTCTGTTGTTGTCACCCTCCGTGTTCACCCTCCCGTGTGGATCGGTAGTTCTGTTGTTGTCACCCTCTGTGTTCACCCTCCCGTGTGGCTCGGTAGTTCTGTTGTTGTCACCCTCCGTGTTCACCCTCCCGTGTGTCTCGGTAGTTCTGTTGTTGTCACCCTCTGTGTTCACCCTCCCGTGTGGCTCGGTAGTTCTGTTGTTGTCACCCTCCGTGGACACCCTCCCGTGTGGCTCGGTAGTTCTGTTGTTGTCACCCTCTGTGTTCACCCTCCCGTGTGGCTCAGTAGTTCTGTTATTGTCACCCTCCGTGTTCACCCTCCCGTGTGGCTCTGTAGTTCTGTTGTTGTCACCCTCCGTGTTCACCCTCCCGTGTGGCTCGGTAGTTCTGTTGTTGTCACCCTCTGTGTTCACCCTCCCGTGTGACTCAGTAGTTCTGTTGTTGTCACCCTCCGTGTTCACCCTCCCGTGTGGCTCGGTAGTTCTGTTGTTGTCACCCTCTGTGTTCACCCTCCCGTGTGGCTCTGTAGTTCTGTTGTCACCCTCCGTGTTCACCCTCCCGTGTGGCTCGGTAGTTCTGTTGTTGTCACCCTCTGTGTTCACCCTCCCGTGTGGCTCGGTAGTTCTGTTGTTGTCACCCTCCGTGGACACCCTCCCGTGTGGCTCTGTAGTTCTGTTGTTGTCACCCTCTGTGTTCACCCTCCCGTGTGGCTCTGTAGTTCTGTTGTTGTCACCCTCTGTGTTCACCCTCCCGTGTGGCTCGGTAGTTCTGTTGTTGTCACCCTCTGTGGACACCCTCCCGTGTGGCTCGGTAGTTCTGTTGTTGTCACCCTCTGTGTTCACCCTCCCGTGTGGCTCTGTAGTTCTGTTGTTGTCACCCTCTGTGGACACCCTCCCGTGTGGCTCGGTAGTTCTGTTATTGTCACCCTCTGTGGACACCCTCCCGTGTGGCTCGGTAGTTCTGTTGTCACCCTCTGTGGACACCCTCCCGTGTGGCTCGGTAGTTCTGTTGTTGTCACCCTCTGTGGACACCCTCCCGTGTGGCTCGGTAGTTCTGTTGTTGTCACCCTCTGTGGACACCCTCCCGTGTGGCTCGGTAATTCTGTTGTTGTCACCCTCTGTGGACACCCTCCCGTGTGGCTCGGAAGTTCTGTTGTTGTCACCCTCTGTGGACACCCTCCCGTGTGGCTCGGTAGTTCTGTTGTTGTCACCCTCTGTGGACACCCTCCCGTGTGGCTCGGTAGTTCTGTTGTTGTCACCCTCTGTGGACACCCTCCCGTGTGGCTCGGTAGTTCTGTTGTTGTCACCCTCCGTGTTCACCCTCCCGTGTGGCTCGGTAGTTCTGTTGTTGTCACCCTCTGTGTTCACCCTCCCGTGTGGCTCGGTAGTTCTGTTGTTGTCACCCTCTGTGTTCACCCTCCCGTGTGGCTCGGTAGTTCTGTTGTTTTCACCCTCTGTGTTCACCCTCCCGTGTGGCTCTGTAGTTCTGTTGTTGTCACCCTCCGTGTTCACCCTCCCATGTGGCTCGGTAGTTCTGTTGTTGTCACCCTCTGTGTTCACCCTCCCGTGTGGCTCTGTAGTTCTGTTGTTGTCACCCTCTGTGTTCACCCTCCCGTGTGGCTCGGTAGTTCTGTTGTCACCCTCCGTGGACACCCTCCCGTGTGACTCAGTAGTTCTGTTGTTGTCACCCTCTGTGGACACCCTCCCGTGTGGCTCTGTAGTTCTGGTGTTGCCACCCTCTGTGTTCACCCTCCTGTGTGGCTCTGTAGTTCTTGTGTTTTCACCCTCTGTGTTCACTCTCCCGCATGCAGGGCCGGATTACCACATAGGCAAACTAGGCATTTGCCTAGGGCCCCGCTCATTTGGGGGCCCCGCGGTCCAAGGGGTTCAGGGGCTCATCCAAGACTGCGCACATGGTGCAAGTGCAAAGTTGTCCCTACCTAAAAAGTTCAAGTGTTTGGAGAGTAAAATTGATTTTTAAAAATTAATCAAAACAAAAATAAATAATGAAATAAAATAAAATAAAAATAAATAAACCTAACCATAAATGGCAACACTCAACACGCCTTTGTTTACATCAGAACAGCTGTGTTTTCCCGCTAATGGGTGAGTATGGGAGATTCCTCTCCAATTTTCTGTAGTAATTACACGTTATCTAGACTTGTACTGTGACAAATTAACTGAAGTGTTGTTGGTAGACATTGATGTGTATGGATAAATGTTTGTTTTCGCCTCTAAATGTTAAGGGAGGTACCTGATAGGGTTTCAGAAAATTGAAATTGAAATGGCTACTTGTGCTATCCTCTATGCAGGCTTAGTGGAATTTGTAAGCTCACTTCGCAATGATGAAGCTATTGAAATGTTTGAAGAGAAAGCTAAACAAACTGCTGGTGAAAGACTACAGTTACCGGGCTGATCATCAGCGGTCAAGGAAGAGGAAACGCAATTTTGAAGAGCCAGACAATGAAACTGTGTTGCTACCAAGGCAGAAATGTAAGACAGCTACATACTTCGTCATTCTGGATTCACTGATTACAGAATTGGTGAAAAGAAAAGAAATCTACCAGAATCTCAATGACAAGTTTGGATTTCTGTTCAAAATTACTACTATGCCAGATGCAGAATTGAGAGAAGCTTCATTAAAGTTGCAACAACACCTTTCAGCAGATGTTCAGGACACATTTGTTGAAGAAATAGTTCATTTTTCTGGGTATATGAATCAGATTAAAGCTCCACCTGAAAAATGTGCGCCCTCAGCTGCTTTGAAACATTTAAGAAATGCAGGTATCTCAGAAACCTTCCCTAATGTTGACATAGTGCATCACCTTTACCTAACACTTCCAGCTACTAACTGTGAAGGAGAACGTTCATTTTCTGTTTTGAAAAGAGTGAAAAACCAGCTCCGTTCAACAATGAGCCAAGACAAATTTTGTAACCTAGCCTTGTTGACCATTGAGTCTGATCTAACAAGAAATATTGATTTTCAGAATATAATTGATGATTTTGCCAATATGAAATCCAGAAAAAAGTTTATTTAAGAAGTGCCTGTGAATATAAACAATTCTTTACTTTCTTGAGTTTATATGATTTGATAGTCTTATGCATGATGCAATGATAACAATAATGGTCAGTGATTTATAAAGGGAATAACAGTGCTGTAGTGGTTATGCTGAATATAATAGGTACATGATATCACTACTTTAATAGCCTAATCTAGTAATACTATGCTGTCTTGAGTTTATTCTCTTTAAAATGCATGATTTAACAAGACAGTTATAATGGCTGTTGGTAAATGGTTTCGGTTGTCTTGATGTACTTTCCCTATTAAATTTAATCTAAATAGCCAGAATGTATTTAATTAGACCTTAAACAGGCTCACACCGACCCTGTCGTCCCCAAGCTGGAAGGGGTCGCTTCGCTTACCCGTAACTCAAAGGGGCCCCGCCAATCTGAATAGCCTAGGGCCCGGAGACTTCTTAATCTGGCCCTGCCCGCATGGCTCTGTAGTTCTAGTGTTGTCACCCTCCGTGGACACCCTCCCGCATGGCTCAGTAGTTCCCATAGATTATCATAAGATTTTTTTCATGTTAGAAGCATAGAACTGTGTCAATGAAATTATAAAGCACATCTCTCCAGTGCTGGGATTTAATCTAGTAAATAAATGTAATCCCTGTGACAGAAGGAAAAAAATCACATGAAGTGGTGCCATAGAGTCACGAGGAGAAACAGACCTGATCAGTTCAGTGTACAAGTAAATATGTCAACTACTGTGGAAAAAGAGAAAGTGTCTCTTAAAATGGAGTGTATAGTAGATATCCTAGGGATACCATAGTGTATAGATAAGGTATACCGAAGTAAATGTTAAGGTGTTAAACAATAGGGAAGAATTAGGCCTATCAGGAAACAAGTTGCCAGCAATCACAAGAATACTACCACTCAAGTCAGTTCATTTTTTTAATAATCTTCCTTCCTCCTGTGGCTCATACGTTGGATTGCGTGCAGCCAACAGTAACAGCCTGCTTGATCAGGCCCTGATTCACCATGAGGCCTGGTCACAGACCGGGCCGCGGGGGCGTTGACCCCCGGAACTCTCTCCAGGTAAACTCCAGGTACCTGCTACTCTACCTTACTTATAGTCATGGTGATACCATAGAGAATATTTATATGGAAATATAAAATGGTACACATTCTTATGGAAGTACAAAAGTGAATATTTTGTGATAAAGGATCTAAATGGTAGTTGTCTGTGAACACAGTGTACGCAACACAAACTATATGTTCTGTATAATAATAATAATAATAATAATAATAATAATAATAATAATAATAATAATAATAATAATAATAATAATATTTTTGTTTATTACATGTACAAGGTATACAGACCATAGCTGACATCAATGACATACTACTATATAGAAAGCCACTTGTTATGCTGAGCATTTCCCGCAGATTAGGTCAGTGTCCCAGGATGCGACCCACACCAGTCAAGTAACACCCAGGATGTGACCCACACCAGTCAAGTACCACCCAGGATGTGACCCACACCAGTCAAGTAACACCCAGGATGTGACCCACACCAGTCAAGTACCACCCAGGATGTGACCCACACCAGTCAAGTAACACCCAGGATGCGAACCACACCAGTCAAGTAACACCCAGGATGCGACCCACACCAGTCAAGTAACACCCAGGATGCGACCCACACCAGTCAAGTAACACCCAGGATGTGACCCACACCAGTCAAGTAACACCCAGGATGTGACCCACACCAGTCAAGTACCACCCAGGATGCGACCCACACCAGTCAAGTAACACCCAGGATGCGACCCACACCAGTCAAGTAACACCCAGGATGTGACCCACACCAGTCAAGTAACACCCAGGATGTGACCCACACCAGTCAAGTAACACCCAGGATGTGACCCACACCAGTCAAGTAACACCCAGGATGTGACCCACACCAGTCGAGTAACACCCAGGATGTGACCCACACCAGTCAAGTAACACCCAGGATGTGACCCACACCAGTCAAGTAACACCCAGGATGTGACCCACACCAGTCAAGTAACACCCAGGATGTGACCCACACCAGTCGAGTAACACCCAGGATGTGACCCACACCAGTCAAGTAGCACCCAGGATGTGACCCACACCAGTCAAGTAACACCCAGGATGTGACCCACACCAGTCAAGTAACACCCAGGATGTGACCCACACCAGTCGAGTAACACCCAGGATGTGACCCACACCAGTCAAGTAACACCCAGGATGTGACCCACACCAGTCAAGTAACACCCAGGATGTGACCCACACCAGTCAAGTAACACCCAGGATGTGACCCACACCAGTCAAGTAACACCCAGGATGTGACCCACACCAGTCAAGTAACACCCAGGATGTGACCCACACCAGTCAAGCAACACCCAGGATGTGACCCACACCAGTCAAGTAACACCCAGGATGTGACCCACACCAGTCAAGTAACACCCAGGATGTGACCCACACCAGTCGAGTAACACCCAGGATGTGACCCACACCAGTCGAGTAACACCACCAGGTATCTTTTACAATAAACTTCAAAATACTAGAGCAACTAAACAATGTAGAAGATATAAAATAAGACAAGTATTTTGGGACTAAAAAAATAATGAGTGTGCACAGGGAAGTGGAGAAGAATCCTTCCTCCGTAAGTCTTGTCTGTCATAACAGGTGAACAAAATACTGGACGCATTAAACTCCTACTGTATAAATTATTTTATTATTTTATTAATACATCGGCCGTTTTCCACCAAGACAGAGTGAACAGAAAAAGAAGAAGCACTTTCATCATCATTCACTCTATCACTTTCTAGCAAGAGGTGTGGCTACACAAAAGTTAAAAACTGCAACATCAACGCCACTCCTTCAGAGTGCAGGCACTCTACTTTACACCTCCAGGACTCAAGTCTGGCTTGATGGTTTCCTTGAATGCTTTCGTAAATGTTTCCCTGCTCACACTCTAACAGCACGTCAAGTCATAAAAGCCATTCATCTCCACTCACTACAATTTAACATGCTCACGCACGCCTGCTGGAAGCTGAAGCCCCTCGCACACAAAACCTTTACCCACCCTCCTTCCAACCTTTCCTAGGCTGACCTCTACCCAGCCTTTCCTCCACTACAGATTTATATGCTCTCCAAGTCATTATATATCATTGCATCTTCTCTAAATGTCTGAACCACCTCAATAACCCCTCCTCAGCCCTCTGGATAATACTTTCAGCAACACTGTACCTCGTCCTAATCTCCAAACTATGGATTCTCTGTATTATATTCACACCACACAATGCTCTCAGACACGACATCTCCACTGCCTCCAGCCTTCTTGTTTCAACATTCACAACCCATACTTCACACCCATATAAGAGTGCTGGTATAACTATGTTCTAATACATTCCCCTCTTTGATTCCATGGATATTGTCCTTTGTCTCCACAGACTCCTCAATGAGCCACTCGCCTTTTTGCCCTCATCAATTCTATGATTCACTTCATCTTTCATAGACTTATCTGCTGAAAAATCCACGTCCATATATTTGAATGTATTCACCTCCTCCATACTTCCTCCATCCAATATATCCAATCCTTCATTATCTAATTTTTTTTTCTCCTTACTGAAATTATCCTACCCCCTTCAGCTTTGTTTCACTTAAAGCTATGACATCTAGCTTGTTTTCATTCATAACAGTCATAATCATCTCTTTTTTCATCAACTGCGCTAGATCCATGCACATACAAACAACCCATCTTTGTAAAATTTTTCTTCTATTTACATTTAGTAATTTCCACAAATATCTCACACTTGGAAGAATGTAACTTATGACGACGTTTCAGTCAGACCTGCACCATTAAGTACTCACACAGAAGTGCAAAGGGAAGAGAGCCAGTATATACATGAGAGGGAGGTGTAGTATAACTATAGTTTACCTTGAGTTTACCTGGAGAGAGTTCCGGGGATCAACACCCCTGCGGCCCGGTCTGTGATCAGGCCTCATTTGCATAGTGAGTGCAGATTATATGTGCAGGTTATTTGTGGATTGTTGCAGAAAGGTTGTTATGTTTTTCTGTTTCTTAGTAATTTATACAGGAGAAGGGGTTACTAGCCCCATGCTCCTGGCATTTTAGTTACTTCTTTCGACACGCATGGCTTATGGAAGAAGGATTCTTCTCCACTTCCCCATGGAGATGAAAAGAAATGAGAACAATCTCTATTAAGAAAATAGAAAAAAAAACACAGATGAGTGTGTATACAGTGGAACCTTGGTATTCGAACAGCTCTGTACTCGAACAATTCGGCACTTGAGTGCTTTGTTCGGTAAAAAAAATCGCTCGACACTTGAACGTTTGCGACCAAACAAACAAGACCTGCCAGAAAATGTGCATCAGTCTCCTCGCAGATGTCGCTCAGTCCAAAACTCTACTGAACTTAACTGTAAACTATTTCGTGTTCCTTTGCATTTTTTGGGTGTTTTTTTATATTAATTGTATAAATAAGCCACCATGGGGCCTAAGAAGTTTAGTGATAGCAGTCAACCAAGAAGAAAATTGGTTAAAGTGTGTTTGCCTTGATGTAAACATCACGTCTCCATATAATATGCCTTTTAATATTAATTTCGGCGTCTTTATTGTGCTTCTAGGCTGTCTATCACGTTTCTGATATCAAGTTGGAATAAATGTTATATGTAGATAACCTTTATAACTAATATTAGCGTAATTGCACAATATTGTATTCGCGCCACTCCTAGTATCCAGCTACCAAGACGACTCATCCTCCCACTTCGGGGCCCTCTTATATTACGCTTGCTTTCCAGTTTGATCTTTTATTCACACAAAAAAATAGAAGATTTACTGTTATGCAGACTACTGCATTATTGAAAAAATGGTATAAATATAATATTTTTTTTTTATATTTTATTTAAAAAAAACACAGTATACATGTATGTTATACATAATTGACTTAAAACACAGTAAACATGTGTGGTATACAAAATTGATTTTAAAACAAGAACCGTGAAAACTTTATGTAAGACAACAACAATATATATAACTAAACAGAGAACTACCGGAACATACCTTAAACACCAAATAAATATATAACCTAACCTGACAGTCTTATTCATATTGTGTATGAAATTTTATATACAAAAACAATATCATATAAACTAATACATTACACACTCACTAGTACTATGGTTATATAAAATAACTATCAGAAACCTACATGACTCTTGAAATTGAAATATGGTGTTCTTCATTTTTGTTTTTGCATATATTGAAAAAGGAATCAAAATATGCAAAAAGCCTTTAATAATTAACATAAGACTTTTACAGATCTAGCATGTATGATTACATATGAGGAAACACTAAGACACCTAATACCCCGACCAACCCCATATTTACTTTCTCAAACTAATTATAAACCCACAAAAAAAATACCTTACTTGTATACAGTGATATTAGTAAAGGTGTTTAATTGAACATCAACTGACTATATGCACCATAAATGATAAAAAAAATACATGTGATATCACTGGGTGACAGAACAACATATCCCACAAAAGCTGCTGCCCAAGGAACTTGAATGTCCAAAGATTACAATATAGGACATTATACATCTCAACCCCCCCTCCCCCCCCTCACATAGGTGACCTCTACTACATATACAAAAACAATCTTAGGCAAATGAAACTTTTTGCCCTTCATCAAAAGTTTACAACCATTACCAAAAGTTCTGCTTATGAACATTCCCCTTAAAGAGCAGTATAACGTGTACTTTTAGGGGTGATATCAGCGAGGCTTCCGCTTACATATGACTAAACAAAACCTAACGGGAATCCCATGAAAGACCCAACATACTTCACCAAGCCCCGGCCATAGTCGGGAACCAATTCAGTCTTGTTAGAGGCTGGAACATATATTGAAATATTGCTTTTTATCTGTATTATCAAAATGCATGACCATATTAGGATTAATCCAAGATCTCAGTGCCACACAATGCCACAACCATACACACACAGATGCACGGAACCATTCATAATACATACACGTCACTCCCTAAAACCCGCCCTCTACCCTGAAGTCTCTAACATACCGTTTGGTGCTACCACGGGGGGGGGGGGGAGTCCAGCCCCCCGTTGCCTTACCCCACCCCCAGTTGCAGCAACCTTTGAACAGTAAGACTTCGATAGTTTGCAGGAAAACTATTATCCCAACTTCTACCATATATGAGTTTATTTCTGCTATACGTTCTGTAGATACCTGCCGCAATTGCCCTGATCCTAACTGATCCCCCGGTTTCCTGCATACCCCACGATATATAAAGAAAATCAGCCACCACGTACATTATTGCTTTTCATACCTCACTTGATACTCCGCTAACGTCTAATGTTAAGGCTCATAAGGTTGAGATAGTTCCCCCACTAAGAAAATCGAAAACCCGCCCCAACCACGAACGAACTTTGTCCAAGGTATCACAAAAGTAGACAGCATGAAAAGCTGTTTCTTCGAGACCGCAACGTAAGCAATCCGCCTCCCTTACCAAACCCATCCTATTTAAGACCGATTTTGATGCTAAAATCCCCATGACAAATCTGTACACCAATTCACGAACCCTTGGTGCCAACTTAAGTTTACAAAATGCGTCCCATATTTCCCCCCAATTATACAGCGGAAAAACAGACAATCCCTGTACAATTCATTGTCCTCATCGCCTCCGAGCCGTGTGGACGAGCTGCGCAGACGCTCCTGTTTGAGTTTGTTTTGCGCAGTTTACCTGATTGAGCTGCCCCTAGCGTTGGTTGGTGGAAACTTTATTTTCTCCAACATGGCGCTGAATAGCAGAAGAAGAATCAACACTGTCTGCATTGAGATGATCCGTGGTGCTGTCACAGGATCCAACATGGATTTATTATTACCAGCGATCATTCGCGATACCTATGGTATAGCAAATGAGGAGATATGTGGTGTCGCATTAAATGGAATGACAAGAATCTTCGTTAAGATGACGTCTGCACAAGTCTACGAGGCAGTGGTCGACAAGTATCAGGAGACCATCATACAGGTTAATACAGCTGTGTCGGTGAGACTTCATGATGTATCTCGACACTACACCTGGGTGAAAATCAGGAATGTGCCTTTTGAGGCGACTGATTTTGATATTACCAGTGAACTGCGTACTTATGGGACGGTTCACGTAGCCACAGCAGGGAGATGGGCAACTGGACCGTATGCAGGTGCGCTGGAAGGCGCGTATACAGTTAAAATGACTCTTCGGCACCCTATTCCTTCATATATTTTTTTTTTATATTTTATTTAAAAAACACAATACACATATACATATATGCTATTCATACGTCACATAACCAAAGACATGTTAACCATTAAATACTATAAAACAAATCAAATCCACGTACTTAAATAACACTATAGCTGAAGCCATATTACCACCAGCTACACATCCAACAACATGTCCTACAAAACTCCTCCTCTTACAATAATTAATAAAGCCAGTGCAGACAAAAATTATTTACATGCACCGTTCTAAGAAATACCTTAAGGATCCTAACAATTAGGGTTATACCCTCACCTCATTAAACCCTCATGAGTATTTACCAGAAGTTGGTAATGCAAAAACAAAACAAATCACAAAAATATAAAAGTACATAGGCAAACAAATATGGACATTACATTGCTATACACACCTGTATAAGCGGAAGGATATACACCCACAATTTTTAATATCAATAATAATAAAGCATCAACCATGAACTTCAAACTATCATTACATTGCATAACATGGAGTTTACTCGTAAAATATAAGAGAATACATTACATGCTGGCTCCGTTTAGAAAATAGCTTATATAAGTATTAAATATAATCCCAGACTAGAATTATCATATTGAAACATTCCTCTACAACTAACTAAATCCTGGCTTAAGATCAAACTTGCATAAAATCCTATCCCTATCTGAGACACAAATTAAACATCCTTGACATTGTAAATTCACTACATGAATGTGTGAAAAGTATTACAAACTTCTTCTATATAGGATTACAATTTGAAAGGAAAGTACTTTTTTATCATGAATGTTTAAAACTACAAATAAACAAGCATCATCCTATACTAACGTACTCTTGACGTACAGTGTTTCCTTGCTTTATTTTAATTTTTTAACACATCTCATATCAATAAAGAGGCAGTACTGGCAGTACCATTTTTGTACATGTTTAGTACTGCCTGACATAAAACACCATAACAGCTGCGTAAGCCACCTATCCTTGACAATGAGTGCAATAATATCCCCAAACCAAAAAATGTAATTGTATGACGTTCCAGGTGTTATTGAATGAAACCATGGTACTGAACGCAAATCCAAATAAACCTCAGGAACATAACCAGTTCACGAATGTACGCACTCACTAGCTCACTCTCTCATCACCTTCCACACTACTAGCACAACCTTACACCGCCCCCCTCACATTAAAGGAGACCCGTCCCTTGCCCCCCCCCCTGTTCCCTGAGAAGTTGTGCTACAGTTAGATTACGATAACCTACCGAAAAACTTGATTCCCATCTTCCCCCATATATTAATCTATTCCTACACCTTGTCCTAAAGAACCTTGCTGCTAACGCTTTTATCCTCAACTGCCCTGTAATCTGCCTCATACCCCAAGAAACGTGCAAATAATCTGCCATAACATACATCAAAGCCCTCCCCACGTCACTTTCAACCCCACTAACATCCATCGACAAAGACCTAAGAAAAGACCAACTCCCCCCCCCCCCAACAACCTAATAACCCCCGCCATCCAGACTCTCACCACGCCCAAAGATGAACAAAAATATACCACATGATAGGCAGTTTCCTCCTCCCCACAGAATAAACATGTTACCTCTCTCACCAACCCCATCTTATGCAACATGTGCTTAGATGCAACCACACCCATGAGAAAACGGTATACCATCTCCCTAACCCGTGCTGGTATCCTAATCTTCCTGAACTCCCCCCATATGACCCTCCAGTTATACATGGGGTATACTGCGACCCCCTGCAATACACCCCTTCCCCACACCACACCCACCACCGTGTTTACCTTCAAACTTTTAACCTGCCCCACTGTCAACATGAATCTTATTACATCTTCACACTTTCTCAAATCCCTACCACACCACCAGTTTCTAGCATCCCTCATCACCCTATCCACCCTAACACCCCTCTCCCCCCCCACTCTTAGATACCTCTGCTTGATATATATTGCCATTACCCTAGGCCCTAAGGCCAACAATCCTAGACCCCCCCGTTTCACCTCCGTCATGACCACATCCTTGGACAACCAGGCCCTCCCAAACCCCCACACAAACCTCAACACCCTCCTCTGTATTTCCTGTATATCCTGCACCCTCAAAGGGAACACCTCCGCCACACCCCAGACCTTACTATACACCACCGAGTTAATTACCAACGCCCTCTGCTGTAACGCCACTTCACTGACCCTCAAACCTTTTAACTTACCTATAACCCTATTCGTGACTGTTTCTGAGTTAAGCCTCCTACATTCCTGCAACTGCTTCATATACCATATCCCACACACCCTAATTCTGTCACAAATCATCCATCCCATCTCCTCCCCCAATCTCCCCCCAACCCATGTTCCTACTTCCAATAACCTAGACTTTGCTAAATTAACTGCCATTCCTGAAAGCTTCCCAAAACTCCTTATCACCTCACCCACCCTTCTTAGAGCCTCCCCACTCGTAACTAACACAGTTGTGTCATCTACATAACCTACTATTCCCCCCATTCTTCCCCCCCCCTACCCCCTGCAATTCTGCCTCCACAGCCTCAAAGAAAGGACGTTGCACACATGCAAAGAGCAACTGCGACAGCGGGCAACCCTGCCTTAATCCCTGTTCCATCATCACCTCCCCCCCCAGCTTACCATTAACCTGCACCCTCATGACAGCCCCCTCATACAGAGTGCGCACCCACCTCACTACCCCCCCTCCAAAACCCAATTTCTCCAAACAACCCCACAAAAAGTCCCTCTTCACACAGTCATAGGCCTGAGCCCAATCCAATCCAAGGACGCCCCCTCCCTGGCAGTTCTCTATAAAATCCCTTATCACACTGTGCCCATTCTTCATAGTCCGTCCCGGTATCCCATACTGCCCCTCATGTACGCTACTCCCAATTACCTTCTTTAATCTGTTACCCAATACCTTCGCAAAAATTTTGTAATCCGTACACATTAACGACAACGGACGATAATCTCCCAAACCCTTCTCCTCTCCCCCCTTCTTTGGCACCAAAACAACAACCCCAGTTCTCTGTGTTTTCGCCATTCTACCACTTTTCATCATATAATTCAAAACCGCCACTAGGCACTCCCTGAGATCCTCCCAATGTGCTCTGTAAAAATCATTAGATAACCCATCTATTCCCGGTGCCTTCCCCTGACTCAACCCATTCACCACCTCCCCCACCTCTGCCCCCGTAATGCCTCCCTCCAACAAAACCCGATCCCCCTGCCCCACACCCTGCTGAACCCCTATAGCTCTAAATGATTCTAACCCAACCACCCCTCCCCTTCTCTTCCATTTCTCCGTAAACCAAAAATCAGCATACCTACTGATAAACTCTGTGTCAGAGAGACCCTGTCCCTGCACATAACCCTCCCCTCCCTCCACGACAATATGTGCCACCGTATTCCTCAACTGTCTGTCTTTGAATTTTCGGAGTACATACCCGGTTGGTCTATCACCCTTTAGTACATCCTCCAATCCTGCCCTAACCCTGAGTGCATCAAAACGTTCATTATGCATCTCCACTAAACGACTTCTAAGTTCCCCCATAACTCCTCCCACACCCTCCCTACCCCCCCCATAACAATCATTCAACTGGCCCTCTAAATAATTCTGCAATCCAAACCTCCATCGTGCCCGTTCCCTGCCCCTCTTCTTAAAAAATCCCGCAATCTGCACCTTTGCCTGCAACTCCCACCAATCTAGCAAATCCACCTCCTCATCCCTAGCCTCCCAAAACCCTTTCCACCATGTCTGAAAGGACCAACCTTGATCCTCCTCCTGTAAAAGCCTCACATTTAATTTCCAATAACTCTGAAAGATTCTCGGAATGCCATCCACCCGAAGGTCAGCCAACACTGCTCTGTGGTCAGATAAACCCACGTCTACTGTTCTAACCCTCTCCACTCCTATCCCCTGCCTCACATAAATCCTATCCAACCTTGCCTCATAACTCCCCTGTACATAGGTGTGCTCGACCTGAAACCCCCCCCTGCCGACCACATCTACAACCCCGACATCACGCAATGCATCCCGTAAGACACCCAACACGCACCCCGCCCCCCTAGGTATGACGTCTGCATGCCTAATCACACAATTCCAATCACCTCCAATTATCGCGATAGCAGGTAAACCCCTGAGATAGTATAACAATACATTCCGAACAAAGTCTGTTTTTATCCGCACGTTACCAATCGCTGGCATATAAACTCCCACAAAACATACCCTGCTCTCCCCCCACCACCCATCCACCCGAACAACCCTCCCCCCTCCCCCCTCCTCCCACCCCATGACTCGCAATGGACTGGTCTCCTTTACTAAAACAGCCACTCCTCCCTTTAAAAGCATTGCCATGCTTACAAACAACTTATAGCCTCTCAATCGCAACTCACTACCTGACTTATGGTTATGCTCCTGTAAGAAACAAACATCCACGTCATACCTTTTGAGGAACCACTCCAACCATACCCTTTTTACTTCAGTCTTTAGGCCATTAGCATTTAACGTTAAACACCTGAATGGTCAAGGAAAGGCGGCTTACCTCTGTGCCGCTGTGGCTTGCTTACACTCCCCTTCAAGCTGCTCACACTTTCCTTATTACATTTTTTAATAAGACCCCCTACCCCCCCTTGTCTCTCCCCCCCCGATTTTTCCTGTACTCCCCCCCCTGTAGGGGATTTGCGAACCACCTCTGCCCATGCCTTCTTACCTGGTCTTTGCCCAGGTGTTAAAACGTCATCTAATTCAGTCAACCCCGCTGGCCGCTTCCTAGAGCTGCCTCCCACAGCCATCTCTTCCTCAGGTACATCCTCCCTGTGCACCTCTGCCACTACAAGTGTATCCTTTCTATTATTCCCTGCTACTTCCGTCTTCTCACTCTGCCCTTGCAATTGCTGCTTTTCACTGGTCCGTCCACCCATGTCCTCTCCAACCAAAGCCTCCTCCAAGAATTCCTGGAGCACTGACTCCAAGGACACCTCCTGTGTCGACTCCACCACTTCCGCCACCACCACAGGCGTTGGAGTAGGATCTCCATCCTCCACCGGGAGAGTGACACACGTCCCCATCTGTTCACCCTCCTTCTCCACCTCCTCACTCCATAGAGGAGTCCCAGACTTCGCCGCCTCCACCACACTCGCTTGCTGGACCTCCTCTACCGGGGCTGACACCCCTGGGGCAACTCTACGTACACATTGCGCCGCTATATGGTCATAAGAGCCACAAAGACGACACGTTCTCCTCTGCCCCACATACGAGACATATACCTGATTTCTGGTACCCGTCAACATGACATACGAAGGTATAGGCGTCTTCAAGGTCATCTTGATGTTGTATGACCCTTCCGGTAGGCCCTCATATGGTCCATCCCGCCATACCCCTCCTCTAGCTTCATGAATGACTCCATATTTTCTAAAAACTTCCACTATACTAAACTTAGTTGCCTCAAAGGGTACATTCCTCACTCGTACCCACGTGTAGTAAGTAGACACATCATGCATGCATACATCCAACGTCGAGTTGAGGCACATTCGGCGTTCCTGATACTCCTCCACCACACTGCTGTAGTAACTAGTCCTCAGGAACTTCACAAAAACTCGTCTCATCCCATTAAGAGCCACACCATACAGCTCCTCATTAGGGATTCCATATAAATCCCTAATAATCGCAGGAAGAAGGACGTTCGTCGAATCAGGGCTCAGAGAACCCTTCAACAGCTCAATGCAGACTGTATTAATTCTCCTGCCGGTGTACTCCGCCATGTCTGAACAGTGAAAATGCGCAGTAACCAGGTGTAGTAGGAGCTACTGCGCAGTGCGTCCGCACGGCCCAACAGCGATGCGAACAATGATCCTTCATATATTGTGTTGAAAGAATTAAGGACTCAAGTCTATGTAACGTATGCGGGGCAACAACGTACGTGTCGGCTATGTGGGTCATATGACCACATCGCGGCGCAGTGTGAGAAACGAAGTGGGTACCCGGCACAACAGCAACGGCAACAGCAGCAACAGCAACAGCAGCAACAGCAACAGCAGCAACAGCAGCCAGTGGACGAGGTTGGCGATGAGCGAGAACAGTCTCTTGCTACACCGCCCCAACAACGGTTGTCATGGAGTGAGGAGGTAGACAAAGAAAAGGAGCTTGAATCGCCAGTTGTAACGCTACAAGGAGAATCTCAGTCATTGGACATACATAAGGTTTTTGAGGAGAGACTACCTAATATGGGTGAAGAAGTGGCGGCGTCTTTGGTAAAGGCGTTGGATGACTTGTTAGAGGAATCGGTCCTAGATCAGGTGGAAGACCCAGGCTCAGTTCTGGGGAAGGCTGTGAATGATGGTATGGCAGAAGATGACGGTTTGTCGACGAGAGAGTCTACAGGATTGAAGGTGCATGCAGTAGAGGTGGAGGTGCATCAGGAAGGTGCTTCAGATGTCAAAATGCAGGTGGAGGGAGGGACACGAAAGAGGACTGCAGCATCATCGGATTCTGATGATGTGCTAACTCCTGCCCAACGCCCTGGGAAAAAGTCTTGGGTGGAGGTACAGAAGAGAGGGAATGGTGAAACCAAGGATCAAGGGAATGCAAAGGTGATTCCCAACAAAGGGGGGAGGGACAGAGGTGTTGCAAAACGAACTGGGGTAAAGTCAATGCCGGGGACAAAAGGAAAACCCATTTGTTGAATTCAAGTGTTTTACTATAAATATTAACGGGTTGAGAGCTGAGAGGAAGCTTAAGTGGTTTAATGAGTATTTGGTGCGACTTGGCGTGGATGTGGTATTCTTACAGGAACATAATTTTAGGCCTGGTTATGAGTTGGATATGAGTGGTTATAATGTGTACATGGAACATGCGACACGTTTGAAAGGTGGGGCTGCCATTTTGGTAAAGGAAACTAGCCCGTTTATAGTAAGGCGTAGTGAAGGGGGGGAGGGGAGGGTAATTAGGGTGGATGGAACTTGGGGTAGGGTTCCCATTAGTTTAGTATGTGTATATGGTCCGGCTGAGGGTGACGTGAGTATTAAAACTAAATTTGTTCGGGACGTGCTGGTCTATTTTTTACGTGGTTTACCGAATGTTGCAATAATAGGCGGAGATTGGAATTGCGTGATACGTCGTAAAGATGTGGAGCCTAGAGGTGCGGGGTGTTGTTTGGGTATATTGGGGGATATATTGACCGGGGTGGGGTTAAAGGATGTGTGTGGGGGGGGGAGGGATGGTAGAGCATACCTTCATTAAACGAGGTTATGCGGCGAGGTTGGACCGAATGTACGTGCCTTGTGCGGTTACTGTGCGGAGGGTGGATGTGATAGATGTGGTTTTTTCGGATCATAGAGGAGTGGTAATAGATGTGGATATTGAGGGTGTGCCTCGGAGGGGTCCATCATTTTGGAAATTGAATGTTAAGTTATTAAAGGAAGAGGATAGTCTTTTGTCTTTTGGACATATGTGGGATCGTTTAGTGGTAGAAGCACCAGGGGATGTTGCCATGGTTAATTGGTGGGAAACAATAGCTAAAAAACGTATCAAGGAATATTATATTAATCGAGGGAAGAGATATAATCAGTTACAATACGGTTTTCAAAAATATTTAGAGGGGCAGTTGCGCGACTGTTACGCACACATTAATGCTAATTATCCTGTTATTGAAATTGAAAGTTTGAAGGAAAATATCCGGAATTTACAAAATGAGAGGTTTGATGGGGAAAGGCTTAAGGGCGGGATTGAGGAGGTTTTGTGGGGAGATCGGCCGTCGGCGTGTGTGTTGCGGAGTCAACACACACGTCGCAAGGCAATGGAGTTAATGGGGTTGAATGTTCAGGTAGGTATGCAAGGGTATAAAGTGGACCAGGTGTTGACGACGACTGAGGGTATGAGTGGGTATATTGATGCTTGGGTTAAGTTGAAAACGCAAAGTGTGGGAATAAGTGAAATAGCATTACAGTCAATTGGAAGGTTTGTGCAGTGTGAGTTGACAGAGCATGATCGATTCGTTTTGGAAGGGCCGATAACGGAGTGCGAGACATGGGTAGCTTTATCCGGGGTGCAATTAGGAAAGGCACCAGGAATTGATGGGTTGCCCAGTGACTTTTATCTCCAAAATTGGAGCGTTTTAAAAGAATTTTTGGTAAGATTATTCAATATCATTAAGCGGGATCGGGTTTTAGGGGCACAGCAGCGGATGGCTGTGGTCGTTTTAGTGCCTAAAGGTGAGCCATTAACAGTTAAAGACTATCGTGCTATTTCGTTATTGTGTGGTGATTATAAGATTTTTGCAAGAATTTTAGCTAACAGAATAAAAAAGGTCCTGGGTAAAGTGATCGATAAGGGACAATATGGGGTGCCGGGAAGGTCTATGTATGACGGGCATGGTTTGATTAGAAGTTTTATTGAAGAAAGAGTAAAATTGGGAGTGGGGGGGGTGTTGGCTATAGATTGGGAGGCGGCATATGATAGTGTAGAAAGGGAAGCGTTATGGAAGATTATGAGATGGCAGGGGTTTGGAGAGGAAATTATATCATGGGCCAAATTAATGTATCAAGATGCATCCTTGCGGGTGCAGGTAAATGGAAGGTTAGGAGAACAAATTCAGATGAGCAGGGGTCTACGTCAAGGTTGTCCCCTTTCACAAATATTTTTTGCGTGTTTACAGGATCCCTTTTATAGAGGAATTAGGGTCTTATTGGCAGCAAATGGGGTTGGTGACGAAAGGGGTGGGGGGGCTGGCATTGTTGGATATGTTGATGACACAACGATTTTAGTAAGTGGTAACAGGGATTTGCCTCGGGTGGAAAAGTTAGTAAATGTTTTTGAAAAGGCTTCTGGCATGTCAATTAATAAGGAGAAAACGAAGTATATGGATCTTGGAGATAGGTTAAGTGAGGAATGTGAAGTAGTTGAAAGGTGGAAAAAGGTGGACCAATTACTGATATGTGGGATCGTTTATGTAAGTGATATCAAGTTAGCACAACAAATAAATTCAGTGCGTATTGTAGATGGTGTACTGAAGCGCCTCAGTGGTTTACGAGCTGCACACTTAACTTTGCATCAAAGAGTAATTACAACGAATGTCCTATTATATAGTAAACTTTGGCATGTAGCAGCAATATATCCGATACTTCGTAGTGAGATACAAAGGTTACAAAAGCGCGTTTTTAGATTCATTTGGGGTACTGGAAGCGAATGGTTAGGTAGAGCGGTTGTCACACTCCCGGTTGGCCGTGGAGGGCTGGGTCTTATAGCTGTTGAAAAGAGGATTATGAGTGTGTATTTGAAACGTAGTTATAAGCGGGAGGGGGGGGCGAGGGAAGGCGGACTTCATAAGATACGTCAGGATATGCAACGGTGGTGGGTGGGTAGGGAGTTCATAATAGGTGAGGCAATGTTACGGGTCATCATAAACATGAGCGATCCTTCACATATTAAATTGGGAAACCTTGATGGGGTGGAAGGTAAGGCAGTGGTAGCAGTGGTAGAAGGTGTTTATCCGATGTATGATTGGCGTAATATCTGGGGGCGTTTGAACAAATTACGTTTAAAACCTAAAGTACGAGAAGTAATGTATAGATTTTTACATGGGATCTTACCGTCTGGAATGGTTTTATTCCATAAGAGAATACGGGAGGATGGGATATGCAAGGCTTGTGGTGGATGGGAGACTGTTTTCCATATAGTGTATTTTTGCGAATGTATGGAACTAATAAGGGTTTGGTTGGGTAAGGTAATAAGGTTAGTGGGAGGGGGGGGTTTGCAGGTGTTGAGGGTTTTAAGCTTAGACATAGGTGGGGTGAATCAGATGGTAGAGAATGCGGTAGGGTATATAATTACGGATTATATTTATATGTCTTGGGCTATGAGAGGAGCGAACGTGTGTGAAAGAATTAATGCATTAACAGCAACTTTTTATAGGACAAAGTGTAGAAATAAGGAGGTGTATGGGGGGAGATGGGAGAGGGATTTAAGTGAGGGTTATAGGAATTTCACTTTACGGGATTTACGGGAGTTGAAAGGCAGGTAAGGGGGATGAAATGGGCTGGTTTCCTAGAATGGTCGGTAGCATGATGAGTTTGATGAATGTTATATGAGGTATGTCCGGGGTGCAATTTTAACATTATTTGTTCCGAGTGTTTCAAGTACAATACAGTTATATTTGGAATTATCGACCTATAACTATGTATGTGTATATATATGCATGTGTTGTATGTGTGTGTATATATGTATGTATATGTATGTATGTATGTGTATATATGTGTATATATATATATATATATATATATATATATATATATATATATATATATGTGTATGTATATATATATATATATATATATATATATATATGTATGTATATGTATATGTGTATATATGTATGTATTGTATGTATGTTTACTTTCTTGTATATACCTTTAATGGTTTTTCTCATGAACATTTTCAATGATATACAATACATATTTTCTATGCGCATTTATGATTTTGATACAATGTGTAAATGTCAAAATGGCTTTTTATGTTCCAGTTTAATTTACAATTGTATTTTTGTAAGCACAATTGATTTGGTGCCAATAGAAGTATGTAGTTTAAGAGTTTTACGAACCCTTGAAGTTGTAAGAATTGGATGAAGTTATTCATGGTTGAGTTGACGGAATATTATAACTGACGTTGTAAGTGATTGTGTTCAATTAGACAACATACTTTATATACTTATTTATATGTATGTACATGTATGGTAAATTGAAGTCTGATTTTAAAGGTGAAGAGTGGGTTTTCCTTTTTTGTTCTTTTTTTTTTCTCTTGATGGTAATACAAGGTTGTATCATGTACACCAACAAATATGGTTAGGGGAATGTGGTAAAATTTTCGTGTTGATTAGACATTTATAATACAGATGAAATACTAGGCTTAGGTTAGGGTAAATTTATGATAATTGTGGAATGTTCTTTGATTCAAACTGCTCTTTATTATACTTGTATTTTATTATTCTAGTGTAAATTAAGAGCAAGGATGATTAATTTGAGGAAGTTAATATAGGTTTGCATGTTTTTGCGAAAGTTACCTTATCCACATGTAGCTAGTATAGGACAATTTTAAGCTTCGGTATCTGATTTTATATGTAGGTAATAGTGGTCATATTTGTTATATTGTAATGTTATTCGTTAATGTTTCAATATCTAATGTAACGTTTTTTCAGTTATTTGTTCATATATTGTCATCTTTAGGGTTTTTCCTTTTGTCTATTGTCTATTGTTGGTTTTAAATAAAATATAAAAAAAAATCCCTGTACAATTTCCCTAATACAACATATGCTGACCATTTGCCCCACCCGAATCCGTTGCACATTTCTCAACTTTAATAACAAACATAGCATGTCCTCACACTCGATTAATCCCCTGCCGCTCCACTATTTACGCATGTCGATCATTACCCCACCCACCCAGATGCCCTTCTCACCGCCCGCCCTGAGGAACCGCTGCTTAACATAGAGAGCCTTCACCCATGGCCCCAAAGCCAGGAGACCTAAACCCCCACGACGAACATGGGTCATGACAACCTCCTGGCTTAACCAAGCCCTACCGAAACCCCAAACATAGCGTAAGACCCTTCTCTGCAGTTCCTGAATATCCACATCTCTTAAAGGGTACACCTCAGCCACACCCCATACTTTACTATAAACAAGTGTATTAACCACTACTGTCCTCTGTTGCAAAGATACATCCCCAGCTCTTAGCCCCTGAAGTCGATCTAAAGCCTTATTAACTGCCAATTCTGAGTTCATCATTCAGCCCTCCCTCTCATCTGCCATGTACACGATATCACATATTCTAAGTTGCACCACGACTGACCACCCATACTTTTTGCCCCCCCCCCCACCCATGTGCCCACCTCCAATAATTTCGATTTTGCTTTATTGACGCACATGCCAGACTCTGTCCCCAAAAACTCAACAATCCATCCCACGATCTGCAAATCCTCCTCCCCTTTTAACAAAATCGTGGAATCATCTATGTACCCGACCACACGCGCTGCATGGTCACTGCTCCGCATCCCATGCCTCAAACCACCATCCACCAGCTCATAAAAGGGGTTTTGCATACAAGCAAAAAGCAGCTGGGAGAGGGGGCACCCTTGCCTCAAACCCCATTCCATACGGACCGGCTGCCCCAATTTACCGTTTACCTGTACGCGTATCATAGCCGAAACATACAAGGTATCAACCCATCTTACAATCTCCTCTCCAAAACCCTGCTTCAATAAAATAAGCCTCAATAAATCTCTATCAACACAGTCGTAAGCATTTTGCCAGTCAAGCACGAGGACACCCCTCTTGACATTCCTCCAAAAATTCCCTAATACGTACATGCCCATCCCTCATGCTCCTACCTGGTATGCGTAGCTGTCCCTCGTGAATAACCGACCCCATAACCTTCCTCATTCTATTTCCTAAAACTTTTGCAAAGATTTTATAGTCCGAGCACATAAGAGATATAGCTCTATATGCACTCAGACCCCTCCCCCCTCCCTTTTTGGGCACCAACACAACTACCCTCATATTTTGCGACATACCTAACCTCCCCTCCGTGAGCATGCAATTCAATACATCAACCAAACAATGCTTTATACTTCCCCAATGCGCCCTATAAAAATCATTCGAAATGCCATCTATACCTGGTGCCTTTCCTTTACTCATACTAAAAATCGCCTCCTCTACCTCCTCCACTCGAATTCTACCTTCTAGTACCATTCTATCCCTGTCACTTATAACTTTTCTGAAATCCCTCCCCACCAGGCCACCCGCATGGACCCCCCTACTCCCCACCGTAGATTTTCCCCAAACCATAGATCAGCATAAAAACTCATGCTGTCCGTGGTTAGGAGTACTTGACCCGGCAGGTAACCACCCAAACCCATGCATACTTCCAATTGCAAGAGGGACGTCGCCTGTTGTCTGACCCTGAACTTGCGCAAGACACAACCAGAAGGTTTGTCACCCCAGAGCACTTCTTCCATACCTGCTCTGACTCGAACCGCATTAAAACGTTCATTGTGAATTTCTGCAAGTCGACTACGAAGATGTTCAATGTCATCATACCTACTACTTCCACCCTCCACATAGTAATCATTTAGCTGCCCCTCCTAATAGTTTTGTAGCCCAAACCTCCACCTTGCCTCCTCCTTTCCCCACTTCTTATAATAACGCGCTATTCCAGGTTTGGCACGCATTTTCCACCATTCCTACAAACATTCATCTGCCCTCTGCGTTTCCCAGATATTCTTCCACCAATCCTGAAAAGTGGACCCATCCTCTCCCCCCTCCAAGAGCCGCCCATTCAGTTTCCAATATTCTGAATAAACCCTGATCATTCCATCCCAGTCCAAGTCCGCTAGCACTGCATGGTGATTGGAAAACCCCAGATCAAGGGTCTGTACGCGCCCAACTCGAATTCCTTGTGTTGCATAAATCCTATCCAGTCGGGCCGCATAACCTCTGTGCACAAACGTATGTTCCACCCCCACCCACCCCTCCCCACTACATCATAAACCCCTGCATCCCCCAGCAGATTTCTTAGGACAGGTAGAATGCACCCCGCCCTCCTCGGCTCAACATCCCCATGGCGGATAATGCAATTCCAATCCCCACCTAAGACCGAAATTAAAGGTAAACCCCGAATGTGAAACGTTAAAGCCTCCCTCACAAAGTCTATTTTAACCTTAGAGTTACTGTCCACTGGCATATAAACTCTGATAAAACAAACTCTAACCCCACCCCAATACCCATCCACCCTTACCACCCTTCCATCTCCCCCCTCCTCCCATCCCAAGACACTCCAAGGGCTGGACTCCTTCACCGCTATAGCCACCCCACCCTTTAATTTTAAAGAATTACTCACATATATTCGGTAGCCTTTCAACCGTAACTCTCTACCAAATTTATAATTATGTTCTTGCATAAAACATACATCCACATCGTAATGACGCAATAACCACTCCATCCACACTTTTTTAACTTCAGTCCTTAGGCCATTGGCATTGATAGTAACATACTTGAATTTACAAAAAAGGTGGTTTACCACTATGTTTTTGGGTCTTTCCTGTTCCCACTCGCACATTAGACTGTCCGTCTTTGTCATTCGGCTTCTCGAGACCCCCCTCCCCCCGTACTCTACCCTTATGCTGGGACCTTGAAACTATCCCTTCTGTGACAGGCGGCTCAGCCACTTTCGCCCACGATTTCCTCCCTGGGCACTGTCCTGGTGTCAAGACGTCGTCCATATCCGACGCTCACGCCGAACGTTTGCGGGAGCTGCCATCCACATGCATCTCCTCGCTAGACGAAGCCTCCTGGTGAACCACCACCACCTCATGCGTCCATACGAACGTGGTTTTATCCTGCATTTCCATGTTAGGGGATTCCTCAGTCATTAACTCACGACACGCCGTCGAAACAACAGGACCATGTTCTGTTCCATCTAGAAGGTCCTGCAACACGTCTTCCAGCAACTTATCCTGTGGCAAAACATCAGGCCCCACAGGATCCACTGTAAGCGTGGGCACGGTCGATGCATCCACAGACAGGGTGGCACACATCGTGGACTGAGTGTCCTCCTGTTGCATCTCGTCACTCCAAAGCTTGGGAACTTGCCCAGCTGAGGTACCAGGCTCAGTCACGAAAGCCTCAGCCCGTAGGCCCACAGGTGAATGGTCCCGGGAGTGGACAACCAGTCGACGGGGGCACTGGGCAGCCATATGCTCGAAAGAGTTGCATAGTCTGCAAGTCTTCCTTTGGCCCGCGTAATGAACAAACACCTGGGTCCTATATTTCTCCAGATGTACATAAGAGGGAATCGACTGGCAGAGCGTCATCTTGATGGTGAAGGAGCTCTCCGGGAACCCCTCGTATGGGCCCTCTCTCCACACTCCCTTGGTCGCTGCATGCACCGTTCCGTATCTGCCGAAAACATCCCACAGATCGTACTCCTCCGCCTTGAAAGGCACATTTCTCACCTTGACCCAGGTGACATACGTCGACACGTCATGTAGACACACTTCCACAGCCGAATTCACCACCATTCTCCTTTCTTGAAAAGTTTCCACAATCTTGTTGTAGAAGCCGGCATTCACGAATTTTATAAATATCCTTGACATCCCATTCAAAGCTAAGCCATATAATTCTTCATTGGGGATGCCGTAGACGTCTCGTATAATGCTTGGCAATAATGTGTGCATTGTAGAAACACTGAGGGAGCCTTGTGTGAATGCAACACAGACCGTGTTAACTCTCCTGCCTTGTCGGTCCGCCATCTTGTGACTTGTAGTGGTCTGTGAAAACTGCGCAGATATCAGTTGAATCAGGAGCTACTGCGCAGCCTGTCTGCACGGCCCGAGAGCGATGTCGACAATTGGCGTGTATTGGACAGTTGGCGTGTATTGGACGTGTGACGTGATTTGTTTACTCTTGAACATCAGGAAAAATCGAACATTTCAGCTACTTTGAGCTCAATTTCAAGGTATGTTTAGTCTGTAAACCATTTAAAATCATCTCTATTTCTGTAAAATATCTTTCATTCTATCAAATGAGACCAAGAAAACGAAAATACAATTATAAATACCATACGAAAATACAATGCAAAGTCGGTATAAGTTTATTTTTGGGGGATCTGAAACGGATTAATGTAATTTACATTATTCCTTATGGGAAAAATTCGTTCGGTACTCGAACAGCCTACTGGAACGAATTAAGTTCGAGTACCGAGGTTCCACTGTACATATATGTGTACATCCTGTATTGGGACTTTAGTGTAAGTAGCAAGATATACCTGTTATCTTGTGTGTTTATGAGACAGAAAGAAAAGACACCAGAAATCCGTCCATTGGGTAAAATAATTACAGGTTTTTGCTTCACACTCATCTGAGAGGACAATAATATCACCTCCCCCCCAAGTGATCACAATCATTGTCACTGTACAATGAAAACGATTAAACGAGAGCATCTTGATACACATATTATCTAAAAGAGAGAGGAATTAATTCAAGATTTGTCTTCTTGTGGGGCTACGATCATATATAAAATTTATTGAAAAAAATCTGGTTAGAGCTCAGTTTAAAAAAAAATTTATCCAGACACTTAGTAGTAGCAGTAGTAGTGGTAGTAACAGTAGTTGCAGTAGTAGTTTGGTGGTGGTGGTAGTAGTAGTAATAGTATTTGAGGTGGTGGTAGTAGAAGTAGCAGTAGTAATAGTAGTAAGTGTGGTGTGGGGTGGTGTTAATCATTATGTTGATGCTGGTAGTAGTAGTGGTAGTCGTAGTAGTCATAGTAGTAAAAGTAGTAGTAGTAGTAGTAGTATAAGTAATAGTAGTAGTAGTATAAGTAGTAGTAGTGGTAGTAGTAGTAGTCGTAGTAGTAGTAGTAGTCGTAGTAGTAGTCGTAGCAGTAGTAGCAGAAGTACTAGAGGTAGTGGTGGTGTTGCTGATAGTAGTAATAGTAATTATAGTAGGAGAAGTAACAATGGTAGTAGTAGCATAAGGAGAAGTAAATGAAGGAAGAAACAGACACTTACCTTTTTAAAGTAGCAACAGAGCTTTTCCAGAGCCAGACTGTCCAACTTTTTGTCCTGGTCTTGTGTGAGAGCGACGCAGGTGTTTACTATCAGTCCAGACCCCACCTTCACACTGCGCTTTGCTAGACCATGGATCATGTCTCTGATGCCTGACTCTGTCAGGGTGCTGGGATCACAGGTAATTTTATAATATCTGTTGATAATGATACTTCATTAGTAACCTGTTCCAAACCTTCACCATAACTGATGCCACATCCACCATCACCACCACTATGACTGCAGTCACAATCACAATCACTTCTGGCTCTACCACCTTCTCTTAGCTGGAGACTTCAATATCAACCTTGGCCTACCAGATGATCAGCCTGTAACTGATTTCATCAACAATATGAACAACACACTTCACATACCAACAATAACTAAACCAACCAGGATGACTGAGACAAGTGCAACCTTAATAGACCACATATGGACCAATATACTTGCCCCCCTTAAATCAGGGATAATCACAGACAGCACTACTGGCCACTACCCAACCTTCCTCTTAACAAACATTAGTAAGCCACCACTCGAATACAACAAAGTTTCATTTAGACTCCATGACGAGGCCTCAACGAGGAATTTCACAGCAGACCTAGAGACTGTTGACTGACCTACAGAATTCTCAAATGCCATTGGTATTGACGATTGGACAGACATTTTTCTTAACAAAATACTTAGACAATACAACAAACATTGTCCTATAAAAACGAAACAGATCACGAATAAACGGCTTGGTTGCCCATGGCTAACCGGCACCATTCTGAAATCCATTGATAAGAAACACCAATATGAAAAGCAATATAGACAGGGCTTAATACACAAAGATATTCTTAAACAATATTCAACAGTTCTCACCAAATTAATAAAGAAAGCCAAACAACTGCACTACTCCAGCAGATTCACTGACACAAGAGGAGATATAAAAAAGACCTGGAAAACACTTTCCCAGATTCTGGGGACCCACAAACTGAAAAAAACCAAGAATATTGTTTTAACTAAACCTCATGAAACGCCACTGCATCCCACTGATACAGCTAACAAGATAAACGACTTCTTCTCAAACATAGGATCTGATCTCGCCAGTAAAATCTCACGTACCAACGCCCGTGCCGGGGACTACCTAGATGGAAATTTTCCAAATTTCTTCTCTCTTGTTCCAACTGAGCCCACAGAAGTTACCGCGATTATAAAGTCACTCAAAAATAACTCAGGGAATCTGTCTCATGTCCCACCATTATTGTACAAGCGAGTGGCCCATGTCCTTTCGCATGCTATTACATTACTTTTTAACAAGTCACTAGAAACTAGCACTTTCCCGACACTACTCAAGACAGCAAGGGCTACATCAATACATAAAGGTGGTGACCCTACAGACTTAAACAACTATAGGCCAATATCAAACTTACCATTGCTATCCAAAATCTTCGAGAAACTAGTGCACAGGAGACTATATTCATTTATAACGGCACAAAACATACTCAACCCCTGCCAATTTGGATTCAGGAAAAATAAAAGCATTAATGATGCAATTGTAAAAATGCTAGATCTGCTTTACACAGCATTTGAAAATAAGGAATATCCACTCGGAATTTTTATTGACCTAAGAAAAGCGTTTGACACAGTAGACCACGGCATCCTACTCCACAAACTTGACCATTATGGTATAAGAGGCCATGCGCTTGCTTATTTCAAATCCTACCATACTATTAGGTATCAGTATGTCACCATTAAAGACAGCCTCATCAACACGGCCACTTGATACTGGGGCTCCGCAGGGAAGCGTCCTTGTCGCCTGCTCTTCCTCATTTACATTAATGATCTTCCAAACGTATCCCAACACCTGAAACCCATTTTCTTTGCTGACGACATGACTTACGTCATCTCCCACCCTAATCTTGCCACCCTCAGCATCATTGTCAACGAGGAGCTGCTCAAAATTCTGACTTAGATGACAGCCAATAAACTTACACTTAACACTGACAAAACCTACTACATTATGTTTGGTAGCAGAGCAGGTGTTGCACAACTTAACATTAAGATCGACAACACTCTAATTGCCAGACATAATGAGGGCAAATCCCTAGGTCTATACCTCGACAACAACCTAAATTTCAGCACCCATATCCAACACATAACAAAAAAAGTATCCAAAAGGGTGGGGATCCTCTCCAAGATACGATATTACGTGCCGCAAACTGCCCTTCTCATACTATACCATTCACTCATTTATCCATACCTCACCTATGCTATTTGTGCTTGGGAATCAACTGCAGTAACACATCTAAAGCCAATAATAACCCAGCAAAAGGCCGCAGTAAGAATACTCACTAAATCCCATCTCTGGCAACACCCCCCCCCCCCACTCTTCATAGATCTAAACTTACTCCCTGTTCAGAACATCCACACTTACTACTGTGCAATCTACATCTACAGGACCTTAAATTCTAATATTTACCTTGAGCTAAAACGCTTTCTTGATAGTTGTGACAGAACCCACAGGCATAACACCAGACACAAACATCTCTATGACATTCCCTGTGTCCGACTAAACCTTTAAGAAAATTCAATGTGTGTCAAAGGACCTAAAATCTGGAACACCCTACCTGAAAACTAGAACTGCAGACACATTCATCACTTTCAAAACTACAGTTAGAAAACATCTTATCTCCCTGATACACCCCGTCGACTAACTACATGTAAACCACCTGGTGGTTCACGCTTACACTCACTCACCCATTGACTATAAACACAGAAATATGAAACTTAATCTTAAAATAATGAATCCTAACTAGTCATAAGTTTGCCTATGATACTCAAATATAGACACGATGTATTGTGCCAAAACAAAAGAATTCACATTGCTAAACTCACAAACTATAATGTAGTCACTTAGCTATAATACCATAATCTGTAATAATTCGCTGCCTGACCACGGTAGAGTGCGGTTGTGCTCTGCACCCCTCTGCTGTTTCAGGCGAGCTACACCAGTTCGTCAACAGTCATTGAGTAGTGAGGACGTGTGCTGCTCATTTTCCAACATGGCGCTGCATAGCAACAGGCGCATCAACACTGTTTGCGTTGAGTTGACCCGTGGGGCTGTCACGGGAGCCACGATGGATTTGTTACTACCGGCGATTATCCGTGATACCTACGGTATCGCAAATGAAGAGATATGTGGTGTAGCACTTAATGGGACGACACGGATTTTCGTTAAAATGACGTCAGCAAATGTCTACGAAGCAGTGGTGGATAAGTATCAAGAGACCATTATAGCCGTCAATTCAGCTGTATCAGTACGTCTTCATGATGTATCAAGATACTACACATGGGTAAAAATCAAGAATGTGCCTTTTGAAGCGACTGATTTTGTTATAAAAGATGAACTACGTAATTATGGTACGGTTCATATGGCCTCTGCAGGTCGGTGGGCCGCTGGACCTTATGCTGGAAGTTTGGAGGGAACATATTCAGTCAAAATGACCTTACGCCACCCCATACCGTCCTATATTATGCTGCAAGCATTTCGAACTCAAGTATATGTGACATATGCGGGGCAACGTCGTACGTGTCGGCTGTGTGGGTCGTATGACCACATAGCGGCACAGTGTGGTAAGCGTCGTGGGAATCTCCAAATATCGCAACAGCAACAACCGGAAGAAGTCGAGGAAGTTGAGGGACGAGAACAGTCTTATGCTCACCCGTCTCGACAACGGACATCTTGGAGTGAAGAGGTAGAAAAAGCGCAGGAGAATGCTTTGGAGGATGCAAAACAGCGAGAAGAATCACCGTCACTGGACATAAATAAAGTATTGGAAGAGACTCTGCCCACTATGGGGGAAGAGGATGTAGCGGCGTCTTTAGTGAAGGCACTGGATGTTTTGTTAGACGAGTCGATCGTCAACCATGTGGAGGATCCAGGTGCAATTTTGGGATCGGTTGAACATCATGGTGAGGCGACGGATGGAAGCATTGAGTCTAGTGTGTCGCATGGTATGACGGTAAATGTAGCAGAAGTGGAGGTGCATCACGATAGTACTAAAGAAATCCCAATGCAGGTGGAGGGTAGGACGCGAAAGCGAACTGCGACCCCATCAGACTCAGACGACGTGCTTACTCCTGCCCAAAGGCCAGGAAAAAAGTCTTGGGCGGATGTACAGAGGACAGGGAACAGAGAATCCACGAAACAAGGGTTTATCAAGGTGGTTCCCAAAAAAGGGGGGAGGGATAGAGGTGGTGTAAAATGTATAAGTGAAAAGTCTATACCTAGAACGAAAGGAAAACCCCATTAATTGACTTTAAGGTTTTGACAATAAATATTAACGGTTTGAGATCTGAGCGGAAGCGAAAGTGGTTTAATGAATTTTTGGTGCGTCTAGATGTGGATGTGGTATTTATCCAAGAACACAATTACAGAATTGGATATGAGTTAGAAATGGATGGTTATGATGTGTATATGGAATATGCGACAAGGTTAAAAGGAGGCGTCGCCATTCTGGTAAAGGAAAATAGCCCGTTTTAAGTACGCCATAGTGAAAGGGGGGAGGGGAGAGTGATTAGGGTGGATGGTTTATGGGGTAGAGCACACATAAGTTTTGTATGTGTATATGGGCCGGCCGAGGGAGATGTACGACTTAAAACTCATTTTGTACAAGATGTATTAGTATATTATCTACGTAGTTTACCAAATGTAGCGATAATAGGGGGCGACTGGAATTGTGTAATACGACGAAAAGATGTGGAGCCTCGAGGAGCAGGTTGTTGCTTGGGATTCCTGGGAGATTTATTGACGAGTGTGGGTTTAATGGATGTGTGTGGGGGGGGTGGCATGGTGGAGCATACTTTTATTAGACGAGATTATGCGGCGAGATTGGATAGAATGTACGTGTCTAGTGCGGTTACAGTGCGGAGAGTGAATGTGATAAATGTGGTTTTTTCGGATCATAGAGGAGTTGTAATGGATGTAGATATTGAGGGTGTGCCTAGAAGGGGTCCATCTTTTTGGAAATTAAATGTAAAGTTATTGAAGAGGGAGGAAAGTCTTTTGTCTTTTGGGCATATGTGGGAACGCCTTGTGGTTGAAGCACCTAGAGATGTGGATTTGGTTAATTGGTGGGAAACGATAGCCAAAAAGCGAATTAAGGAATATTATATTAGTCAAGGAGTGAGATATAGTCAGTTACAATACGGTTTCCAACGATATTTAGAGGGGCAGTTGCGCGACTGCTATGTACAAGCGAATGCTAATTATCCTGTTATAGAAATTGAAAGAATTAAGGAGCAACTACGAAATTTACAAAACGAAAGGTTTGATGGGGAAAGGCTTAAGGGTGGAATCGAAGAGGTTTTGTGGGGAGATCGGCCGTCGGCGTGTGTGTTGAGGAATCAACACAGACGTCGCAAAGCAATGGAGTTAATGGGGTTGAATGTTCAGGTAGGTATGCAGGGGTATAGAGTGAATCAGGAGTTGACGACGACGGAGGGTATGAGTGGGTATATAGATGCATGGGTTAAATTGAAAACGCAAAGTGTTGGAATAAGTGAAATTGCATTGCAGTCAATCGGTAGGTTTGTGCAGTGTGAGCTGGAGGAGCATGATCGTTTGATGTTGGGAGGGCCGATAACGGAGTGTGAGACTTGGGAGGCTTTATCTGGGGCGCAATTGGGTAAGGCGCCAGGAATTGATGGGTTGCCCAGCGACTTTTATCTTCAAAATTGGAACGTTTTAAAGGGGTTTTTGGTACGTTTATTCAATATAATGAAGCGGGATGGGGTTTTAGGGGAACAACAAAGGTTGGCTGTGGTCGTCCTAGTTCCTAAAGGCGAGCCATTAACGGTTAAAGATTATCGTGCAATCTCGTTATTATGTGGTGACTATAAAATTTTTGGAAGGATCTTGGCTAACAGAATAAAAAAAGTCCTGGGCAGAGTGATTGACAAGGGACAATATGGGGTGCCGGGCAGGTCTATGTATGAAGGTCACGGTATGATTAGAAGTTTTATTGAAGAAAGAGTAAGATTAGGAAAGGGGGGGGTATTGGCTATAGATTGGGAGGCGGCATATGATAGTGTGGAACGGGAGACGTTATGGAAGATCATGAGATGGCAGGGGTTTGGTGCGGAAATTATATCATGGGCCAAATTAATGTATCAGGAGGCAACCTTGCGTGTGCAGGTGAATGGGAGGTTGGGAGATCGAATTCAGATGGGAAGGGGTTTGCGTCAAGGTTGTCCCCTTTCACAAATTTTTTTTGCTTGTTTTCAAGATCCCTTTTATAGAGGGATAAGGGTTTTATTGGAAGCAAAGGGGATGGGTAATGTAAGGGATGGGGGAGCGGGCATTGTTGGATATGTCGACGATACGACGATTTTGGTGAGAGAAAACATGGATTTGATTCGGGTAGAAACGTTAGTGAAAGTTTTTGAAAAAGCTACTGGCATGACGATCAACATGGGGAAAACAAAGTATATGAATCTTGGAAAAGGGTCACGTGAGGACGGAATGGTTGCTGAAAGGTGGAAAAGGGTGGACCAAATAAAGATATGTGGGATCGTTTATGTAAATGATTTCAAGTTAGCACAGCAAATAAATTCCGTGCGTATCGTTGACAGTGTTCTGAAGCGCCTCAGTGGTTTAAGAGCTGCTAATTTAAGTTTGCAACAAAGGGTGATTACAACGAATGTGCTATTATATAGTAAACTATGGCATGTTACGGTAATATTTCCGATACTTCGTTGTGAGTTAAAAAGGCTACAAAAAAGTGTTTTTAGATTCATTTGGGGAACAGGGAGCGAATGGTTAAGTAGAGCGGTTGTCACACTCCCGGTTGGCCGTGGAGGGCTGGGTCTTATAGATGTCGAAAAGAGGATAATAAGTATGTATTTAAAACATAGTTATAAGCGGGAGGGAGGGGTGAAAGGAGACGGTCTTCATAGAATACATCAGGATATGCGACGGTGGTGGGGGGGTAGGGAGTTCATGATAGGTGAGGCAATGTTACGGGTATTTATAAACGTGAGGGATCCTTTACATATTAAATTGAGAAATCTTGATAGGGCAGATGGTAAGGCTTTGGTAGCGGCGGTAGAAGGAGTATATCCGATGTATGATTGGCGTAATATTTGGGGGCGTTTAAACAAATTGCGTTTAAAACCTAAAGTCAGAGAAGTTATGTATAGATTTTTACATGGAATATTGCCGTCAGGAATGGTTTTATTCTATAAGAGAATACGAGAGGATGGGGAATGCAAGGATTGTGGAGGATTGGCGACTATTTATCATACGGTGTATTTTTGCGATTGTATTGAACTTATAAGGGTTTGGATGGGTAAGGTTTTAAGGTTAGTGGGGGGAGGGGGTTTGCAGGTCTTGAGGGTTTTAAGTTTAGATATAACTGGGGTGAATAAAAGGGTTGAGAATGCGATTGGGTATATGATTACGGATTATATATACATGATGTGGGCTATGAGGGAGGCGGACGTGCGTGCAAGAATTAATGCGTTGGCAGCAACTTTTTATAGGACACAGTGTAGGAATAAAGGGGTGTATGGAGGGAGATGGGAGAGAGATTTTAGTGAGGGTTATCGAAATTTCACATTAAGGGATTTATGGGATTTGCAAAATGGGTAAGGGGACACAACGGGCTATTTTCCTAGACTTGGGTGTGAGCATGGAGTGCTGTTTATAAGGATGTATAATTGAGTTTTGATATCTATGGGCAATATGGTTATTGCCCCGAGGGTTTCAGGAACTAAAAAGTTATCATTTAGAAATGTGTTGTACTACGATTGCATATTATCATTTATCATGCATAAATCATTTCAAGGACTTTATGATGAAAATTTTCAATGACTCAAATATGTTATAGGTGTCTTTAATGATTTTGATTCAAGTGTAATGTTTATAAAAAAAAAAAAAGTTTTTCCTAGCATAAGCTACTGGTTCTTATTTTGTTATATTTTATGCTGTGTTACAGTGTGCTTTTCAGTAATATTATATTACATGTAACTACTTGCATCATTTTTTCTTAGTTCCGCTGAGATGTAAAATTTCACATCGTAGTTTTGTTTTGTTATATTGGATGTTTTTATTGTGACTTTTAGTATTATCCCGTTTCCTTCTTTGTATCCTAAATACCTATGTATGTTAAGATCTTGTGATAATCGCCTAAATTAATGTTTGAGTATCGTGGTGCTCTGTTAAGCACCTGAGATCTTAGATTTAGTCTCTCATACGTGTGTGTTGACAGGCAGAAACCTCACCTATGTGTGCTTGTGTATGTGTGTCATTGTGCGTGTTTAGTTTTTTTTTATATCTCTTCTTTTATTGTACAATCTTTATAATTTCCAGTGTTTGATGTTTTGTATAAGTAACCTTGTTAGAGATGTTCTTTAACAAATAAAACAATATCACTGTAATGTATAGTGTTGAGTGTGAGTGTATATTCACTGTAATATACGGTGTGTTGTGTGTGAGAGTGTATTACCATTGTAATATACAGTGTGTTGTGTGTGTGTGTATTACCACTGTGCAGTATGGTATCAATATTACCACTGTGCAGTATGGTATCAATATTACCACTGTGCAGTATGGTATCAATATTACCACTGTGCAGTATGGTATCAATATTACCACTGTGCAGTATGGTATCAATATTACCACTGTGCAGTATGGTATCAATATTACCACTGTGCAGTATGGTATCAATATTACCACTGTGCAGTATGGTATCAATATTACCACTGTGCAGTATGGTATCAATATTACCACTGTGCAGTATGGTATCAATATTACCACTGTGCAGTATGGTATCAATATTACCACTGTGCAGTATGGTATCAATATTACCACTGTGCAGTATGGTATCAATATTACCACTGTGCAGTATGGTATCAATATTACCACTGTGCAGTATGGTATCAATATTACCACTGTGCAGTATGGTATCAATATTACCACTGTGC
Source organism: Cherax quadricarinatus (assembly GCF_038502225.1). Taxonomy (NCBI): domain Eukaryota; kingdom Metazoa; phylum Arthropoda; class Malacostraca; order Decapoda; family Parastacidae; genus Cherax; species Cherax quadricarinatus. Next base: position 20,897,554 of record NC_091365.1, on the reverse strand, counting down.
AGTATGGTATCAATATTACCACTGTGCAGTATGGTATCAATATTACCACTGTGCAGTATGGTATCAATATTACCACTGTGCAGTATGGTATCAATATTACCACTGTGCAGTATGGTATCAATATTACCACTGTGCAGTATGGTATCAATATTACCACTGTGCAGTATGGTATCAATATTACCACTGTGCAGTATGGTATCAATATTACCACTGTGCAGTATGGTATCAATATTAGGTTTCGGGTTAAGTGAGATTCTAGTGCCGTAATCTTTTGTCGTGTATCTTTTAATATATTTCTGCTATTTGTATCGCACTGTTTTAAATAAAATATAAAAAAAAAAAAATCTGTAATAATTTAAAGTTTAGAATTAATCTAAGTCTGCCCGAAATGCCTAGCCATGCTAGGTGTCCTAGTGGCCCCCTCCGTAATTAGTATTTTAAACCATATAAACCACACAATATTCAAAATCTGTAAACCCCGCATTGTAATCCTTATAGAGAATAAACTTGATTGATTGATTGATACCACTCTCACTGCTGTTATCACCATTATTGTCACCACAACTACCACCGATTATCACCACCACCACTGAAATCACCTCTACCATCACTGAAGTCACTTCAACCATCATTGATGTTACCATTACCATCAATATTGTTATTACTGTCGTCAACGATTTTACCAACACCTCAACTACTGTCACCAATAGACAGCTGCTGCAGCTGTTAGGTGTCACCAGCGGTTATATAGTTTATATTCAAGCTTCAATAGCAGTAATGTGGTGCAGACGTCAAGTACCAGTGATGTGGTGCAGATGTCAAGTACCAGTGATGTGGTGCAGATGTCAAGTACCAGTGATGTGGTGCAGATGTTAACTACCAGTGATATGATGCAGATGTCAAGTACCAGTGAGGTGGTGCATATGTCAAGTACCAGTGATGTGGTGCAGATGTACCAGTGATGTGGTGCAGATGTCAAGTACCAGTGATGTGGTGCAGATGTCAAGTACCAGTGATGTGGTGCAGATGTTAACTACCAGTGATATGATGCAGATGTCAAGTACCAGTGAGGTGGTGCATATGTCAAGTACCAGTGATGTGGTGCAGATGTACGAGTGATGTGGTGCAGATGTACCAGTGATGTGGTGCAGATGTCAAGTACCAGTGATGTGGTGCAAATGTACCAGTGATGTGGTGCAGATGTCAAGTACCAGTGATGTGGTGCAAATGTACCAGTGATGTGGTGCAGATGTCAAGTACCAGTGATGTGGTGCAGATGTACTAGTGATGGGGTGCAGATGTCAAGTACCAGTGATGTGGTGCAGATGTACTAGTGATGGGGTGCAGATGTCAAGTACCAGTGATGTGGTGCAGATGCCAAGTACCAGTGATGTGGTGCACATGTCTATTACCAGTGATGTGGTGCAGATGTCAAGTACCAGTGATGTGGTGCAGATGTCAAATACCAGTGATGTGGTGCAGATGTCAAGTACCAGTGATGTGGTGCAGATGTCAAGTACCAGTGATGTGGTGCAGATGTCAAGTACCAGTGATGTGGTGCAGATGTCAAGTACCAGTGATGTGGTGCAGATGTCAAGTACCAGTGATGTGGTGCAGATGTCAAGTACCAGTGATGTGGTGCAGATGTCAAGTACCAGTGATGTGGTGCAGATGTCAAGTACCAGTGATGTGGTGCAAATGTACCAGTGATGTGGTGCAGATGTCAAGTACCAGTGATGTGGTGCAAATGTACCAGTGATGTGGTGCAGATGTCAAGTACCAGTGATGTGGTGCAGATGTACTAGTGATGGGGTGCAGATGTCAAGTACCAGTGATGTGGTGCAGATGCCAAGTACCAGTGATGTGGTGCACATGTCTATTACCAGTGATGTGGTGCAGATGTCAAGTACCAGTGATGTGGTGCAGATGTCAAATACCAGTGATGTGGTGCAGATGTCAAGTACCAGTGATGTGGTGCAGATGTCAAGTACCAGTGATGTGGTGCAGATGTCAAGTACCAGTGATGTGGTGCAGATGTCAAGTACCAGTGATGTGGTGCAGATGTCAAGTACCAGTGATGTGGTGCAGATGTCAAGTACCAGTGATGTGGTGCAGATGTCAAGTACCAGTGATGTGGTGCAGATGTCAAGTACCAGTGATGTGGTGCAGATGTCAAGTACCAGTGATGTGGTGCAGATGTCAAGTACCAGAAATAATGAAGTGATGTAACTGTTAAGTGTAACAAATAGTTGTGTGTTATGGTTATTATCTAATTTGTTACAGTTGTCATGGGCTGTGTTGAAGTTATCATGTGATGTGTTGCAGTTATGTGATGTGTTACAGTTGTCATGGGCTGTGTTGAAGTTATCATGTGATGTGTTGCAGTTATGTGATGTGTTACAGTTGTTATGGGCTGTGTTGAAGTTATCATGTGATGTGTTGCAGTTATGTGATGTGTTACAGTTGTCATGGGCTGTGTTGAAGTTATCATGTGATGTGTTGCAGTTATGTGATGTGTTACAGTTGTTATGGGCTGTGTTGAAGTTATCATGTGAAGTGTTGCAGTTATGTGATGTGTTGCAGTTGTTATGGGCTGTGTTGAAGTTATCATGTGATGTGTTGCAGTTATGTGATGTGTTACAGTTGTTATGGGCTGTGTTGAAGTTATCATGTGAAGTGTTGCAGTTATGTGATGTGTTGCAGTTGTTATGGGCTGTGTTGAAGTTATCATGTGATGTGTTGCAGTTATGTGATGTGTTACAGTTGTTATGGGCTGTGTTGAAGTTATCATGTGAAGTGTTGCAGTTATGTGATGTGTTGCAGTTGTTATGGGCTGTGTTGAAGTTATCATGTGATGTGTTGCAGTTATGTGATGTGTTACAGTTGTCATGGGCTGTGTTGAAGTTATCATGTGATGTGTTGCAGTTATGTGATGTGTTACAGTTGTTATGGGCTGTGTTGAAGTTATCATGTGATGTGTTGCAGTTATGTGATGTGTTGCAGTTGTTATGGGCTGTGTTGAAGTTATCATGTGATGTGTTGTAGTTATGTGATGTGTTACAGTTGTTATGGGCTGTGTTGAAGTTATCATGTGATGTGTTGCAGTTATGTGATGTGTTGCAGTTGTTATGGGCTGTGTTGAAGTTATCATGTGATGTGTTGCAGTTATGTGATGTGTTACAGTTGTCATGGGCTGTGTTGAAGTTATCATGTGATGTGTTGCAGTTATGTGATGTGTTACAGTTGTTATGGGCTGTGTTGAAGTTATCATGTGATGTGTTGCAGTTATGTGATGTGTTGCAGTTGTTATGGGCTGTGTTGAAGTTATCATGTGATGTGTTGCAGTTATGTGATGTGTTGCAGTTGTTATGGGCTGTGTTGAAGTTATCATGTGATGTGTTGCAGTTATGTGATGTGTTGCAGTTGTTATGGGCTGTGTTGAAGTTATCATGTGATGTGTTGCAGTTATGTGATGTGTTACAGTTGTCATGGGCTGTGTTGAAGTTATCATGTGATGTGTTGCAGTTATGTGATGTGTTACAGTTGTTATGGGCTGTGTTGAAGTTATCATGTGATGTGTTGCAGTTATGTGATGTGTTGCAGTTGTTATGGGCTGTGTTGAAGTTATCATGTGATGTGTTGCAGTTATGTGATGTGTTGCAGTTGTTATGGGCTGTGTTGAAGTTATCATGTGATGTGTTGCAGTTATGTGATGTGTTGCAGTTGTTATGGGCTGTGTTGAAGTTATCATGTGATGTGTTGCAGTTATGTGATGTGTTACAGTTGTTATGGGCTGTGTTGAAGTTATCATGTGATGTGTTGCAGTTATGTGATGTGTTGCAGTTGTTATGGGATGTGCTGCAGGCACATCACTTACACTAGTGTTACTCACACCATCATCGCACACACCATCAATCACACCACTCAACACCAGGTACACCAACCTTGAAGCAAAAACACTAGGACTTACCCTCCTGGTGGTTGTAGCTTGTGGATCACGTTACATGCATGACTAACACCATCATCACTCACACCATCAGTTACCCTCCTGGTGGTTGTAGCTTGTGGATCACGTTACATGCATGACTAACACCATCATCACTCACACCATCAGTTACCCTCCTGGTGGTTGTAGCTTGTGGATCACGTTACATGCATGACTAACACCATCATCACTCACACCATCAGTTACCCTCCTGGTGGTTGTAGCTTGTGGATCACGTTACATGCATGACTACCACCATCATCACTCACACCATCAGTTACCCTCCTGGTGGTTGTAGCTTGTGGATCACGTTACATGCATGACTAACACCATCATCACTCACACCATCAGTTACCCTCCTGGTGGTTGTAGCTTGTGGATCACGTTACATGCATGACTAACACCATCATCACTCACACCATCAGTTACCCTCCTGGTGGTTGTAGCTTGTGGATCACGTTACATGCATGACTAACACCATCATCACTCACACCATCACTTACTCTCCTGGTGGTTGTAGCTTGTGGATCACGTCACATTCATGACTAACACCATCATCACTCACACCATCAGTTACCATCCTGGTGGTTGTAGCTTGTGGATCACGTTACATGCATGACTAACACCATCATCACTCACACCATCACTTACTCTCCTGGTGGTTGTAGCTTGTGGATCACGTCACATTCATGACTAACACCATCATCACTCACACCATCACTTACCCTCCTGGTGGTTGTAGCTTGTGGATCACGTCACATGCATGACTAACACCATCATCACTCACACCATCACTTACCCTCCTGGTGGTTGTAGCTTGTGGATCACGTCACATGCATGACTAACACCATCATCGCTCACACCATCACTTACACCATCACTTACCCTCCTGGTGGTTGTAGCTTGTGGATCACGTCACATGCATGACTAACACCATCATCACTCACACCATCACTCACACCATCACTTACCCTCCTGGTGGTTGTAGCTTGTGGATCACGTCACATGCATGACTAACACCATCATCACTCACACCATCACTCACACCATCACTTACCCTCCTGGTGGTTGTAGCTTGTGGATCACGTCACATGCATGACTAACACCATCATCACTCACACCATCACTTACCCTCCTGGTGGTTGTAGCTTGTGGATCACGTCACATTCATGACTAACACCATCATCACTCACACCATTACTTACCCTCCTGGTGGTTGTAGCTTGTGGATCACGTCACATTCATGACTAACACCATCATCACTCACACCATCACCCACACCATCACTTACCCTCTTAATGGTTGTAGCTTGTAGATCACCTCACATTCATGACTAACACCATCATCACTCACACCATCACTTACCCTCCTGGTGGTTGTAGCTTGTGGATCACGTCACATTCATGACTAACACCATCATCACTCACACCATCACCCACACCATCACTTACCCTCTTAATGGTTGTAGCTTGTAGATCACCTCACATTCATGACTAACACCATCATCACTCACACCATCACTTACCATCCTGGTGGTTGTAGCTTGTGGATAACGTCACATTCATGACTAACACCATCATCACTCACACCATCACTCACACCATCACTTACCCTCCTGATGGTTGTAGCTTGTAGATCACGTCACATTCATGACTAACACCATTGTGGAAAATATTTTAATCTTCCGAAGCTATAGTGCCTAATAGGTGTTTAAAGTGTCGATATGGGTCAAAAATGTATTTGAAAATGGACTAGAACCAACAGGGAAGCTCTGTCCCTGCGCTGATGGGCAGGGAGAGGTCGATACGGGGCATCATGAGCGGGAGTGTTTGGAATGGAGTTAAGAGGCTGGGAAAACATGGGACCAGGAAGTTGGCATTCACGGTGGCCTAAAGATTAATACAGGCCTCACTTCATAATAGGAAGTGTCATAACTGTTCCTGGTGAAGAGTGAGGGAACGTGATTAATGGGACAGCTGTAATAAAGTGGTAAAATTAGTGAATAATGGTAGGACCGGTGGTGACTGGTGCGACGCCATGGAGTGTGTCCAGGGGAAAATACCCGTGATTTAATCCTCACTCATCGGTCGCAGATCTTAATGGAGTGACCTCTAATGTGCATAATAATTATGAGATATTAAATCGTCGTGTGAATTGTAATGTAATCACTAAGATAAGAGAATGTGTGAAGTGAAATAAGTCGCCTTACTCCGAAGGAACATGTGGAGTCCTGCTCCAAGAATACCTGCTGGAATAAGAACCGTGTCGGTGTAGCAGGACATTGAAATGAGATAGTGAATGGAGGAAATAAGGAGCATCAATCACCCACAGTTAAGTAACCCTTCTAGTTATAGCAGACTTATACTGGCCAGTTAGGTATGTTGTAATTGGATAGGTTGGGGGTGATCCAGCTACATCAAGTGACCACCAGACAATATCTGGTAAGTGGTGGTATTATATAGAAGTGTTTTTTCCTTGATGGATATATACATGTGCAACCTACATCCCCCCTCCCTTCATTCAAAATAGGTTGGCGGAAGTTCATAATGAAAAGTTTGAGGCAATTAGAGTTAGGGCGGGGTTGGAGGATGTTTTAAGGGGGATAGGCCATTGGGTTTTGTACTAAGGAGGTTTAAGGAACGGCAGGCGAAAACCACCTAGGCGTATATTGAGGCAGGTACAGGGGGGGGAGGGTTTGAGAAGGGTCAAGGCCTATCCACCACGGAAAATATTAGTTTGTATGCTGATTTTTGGTTTAGGGAGAAGTGGAGGAGGGTTGGTGGGGGAGTGGGTGAGGGACGTTTTGGGGATGAAGGGTTTAATAGGGTATTAAGTGAGCAGGACAGTGACAGACTCGAGAGTAGTATTAGTGTAGCGGAGGTGGAGGAGGCAGTTTTTGGGCTGTGCCAGGGTAAAACCCCAGGCATAGACGGCATACCAAATGATTTTTATAGGTGTCATTGGGGGAGTGTACAGCATTGTCTGGTGGGGGTTTTGAATTGTATGTTAAGTAGTGGGAGGATGGGAAAATCGCAAGAAATGGGTGTCATAGTTTTAGTGCCCAAACAGAAGGAATGCCGAGTTTTGAATGATTACCGTGCGATTACGTTAATGTGCTTGGATTACAAGATTTTTGCTAAGATTTTGGGCAACAGAATGAGGAAAGTGTTGGGTTTAGTGTTACATAGGGGGAAGTTGGGAATACTGGGGAGAAGGATGAGGGATGGACATGGTTTTATTAGGGATTTTCTAGAGAGTTGTACGGGAGGGGGAATACTAGGTTTAGATTGGGAGAACGCATATGATTGCGTGGACAGGGATTTCTTAGGGGTTTGCTTAGAGAGGTTGGGGTTTCGGGAGGGGGTAGTGAGGTGGGTGAACACCCTGTATGCTGAGGCGGAGGTGAGGGTACAGGTCAATGGGAGGTTGGGTGAAAGTGTACCGATGGAGAGGGGTTTGAGGCAGGGTTGCCCGCTGTCGCAGCTGCTCTTTGCGTGTGTGCAGAATCTTTTCTATGAGTCTGTTGAGCGGGTGATGGACAAACAGGAGATGGTGGGGGGTGCAAAGGGGGCATCGTTGGGTATGTGGATGATACTACTGTTTTGCTATGGGGTAAGGAAGAGTTAAGGAGGGTGGGTAGAATGATTCAGATGTTTGGTATGAATACGGGGATGCGGGTTAATATGGTGAAATCAAGGTTACTAGAGGTGGGTAATTGGATAGGGGGGGCTTGGGGATGGGGTTAGGATGTACAGTGGTTGATAGAATCAGGGTATGTGGGATATGATATATGGCGGAGGTGCAGGCATGCAGAAGGGTAAATTCGGAGTCGGTCACGGGTAAGGTTTTAGGTAGACTGGGAGGTTTAAGTGCGAGGGACCTAGCTTTACATCAGAGGGTAGTGGTGGTAAATTCACTTGTCTATAGCAAGGTATGGGGGGTGGCAGAGGTTTTTCTCTTAGAGGTACAGGACATTGTGGAAATGCAGAGGAGGGTGCTAAAGTTTGTGTGGGGATTTGGGAGGGCATGGTTAAGTAAGGAGGTGGTTATGACGGATGTTCAGAGAGGGGGGTTTAGGTTTGTTGCCTTTAGGGCTGAGAGTAATTGCTATATATATCAAGCAGAGGTATATTAGGGAAGGGGGTGTGAGGGGAGTTAAAGTAGGAAGAGTTATGGAGGAGGCATGTAAATGGTGGAGTGGAAAGGATTTTAGGTTTTGTGAAGATATGTTGAGATTTTTATTGACAGTGCAACAGGTGGATAACATCAAAGTGAAAAGGTTGGTGAGGGTAGTGAGAGGTCAGGGAATTATACAATGGGTAGCCGTGTATCCAACATATGATTCGGGGGTTATTTGGAAAGATTTTAGTAAGCTTCGGATACCGGCTAGAGTAAGAGAATTAATGTATCGTTTCATCATGGGGATTCTGGCCTCCAAGGAGGTGTTAAGATGTATGGGGTTTGTGGAAGAGGCTTTTAGTCATTTTTGTGGTGATGTTGAAACGGCGTTTCATGTGGTCTTCTTTTGTACCTCCTTGGAGGGGGTGAGATCATGGATGGGTGGGGTTATCAGACTGTTGGGGGGGGTCGTTTGCCGCTTTTAAGGGCTTTACTACTAGATGTAAGGGGAGTGCCTAGGGATGTTGGAAGGGCTATAATGTATATCATAGTAGATTATCTGGATATCTCGTGGGGAATGAGGGGATTAAGGGGTGAAACGAGGATAAAAGCGTTGGTGGCTAGATTCTATAGGATGAAGTGTAGGAATATGCTGGTTTATGGGGTATCCTGGGAAAAAAGTTTCCCGGAAGGTTATAGGAACCTCACTGCGGGTTTCCTTTGTCGGGGTCCCTGAGGATGGACAAAGGGGTGGTCTTCTTATGGGGGGATGTAAAGGGGGAGTGTTTTTTTTTTTCCTCTGGAGTTTGTGGTGTGTAAGAGGAAGGTAGTAACAGTTAGGTATGGATGGTACGCTATGTTTCACGAGAATGTTTGTCATAGTGAGATATAAGTGTAGCTTACAAGGTTAATTTTTTAAACCTGATGGTTATGCTCACTGTGTTAAAAAATTTCCTTGATAGCCAGGATACCGAGCCCTTAGGATCTTGTTTTTAAGTAATCAGTTTGGCAAGCTGGTTTCAACAAAAAAATTTCTGAGGTACATGTCTGTTCTTTTGGGACGGGCAAAATACAGCGGCCCTTATACTTAGTACTTGTCCTGTGTTATGTTTAACTTCTATTGTCTGCTGGAGGTTCTATGTGGTAATTTTTAAGTGTATGTATAGGTCTTGGGTCTATACCATGTTTATTACGGGGTTATACCAAAAAAGTTTTGTGGACAAGAATTTCGGTTTACATACATATGTGGGGGTTTAATTTATGTGTAGGGTTTGGGTTTAAACCCTTTTGATGTGCCGAGGTTTTTGTTATAAAGCCTTGTTTTGGGTTATTTTATTATTGTATGTTACATGTATGTTGTTCTGTTTTCTGTACCAGAATTATTGCACTTGATGGTTTAACATATTAATAATATTAAAATACTGTTTCTCTATGGTTATTGTGCATAAGGAATCATACGTTCCTTCCGAATTCCTATTGGTTAGGATATATAATGTAACATAGTGGGTATGTTCGGGTTTTGTTTTGTTTTATAGTTATGGTAGCTTTGCTTAGGGTCTTTTTACTTTACTGACATGATATGTGTAGTACATATTGTGTGTGTTAAAGGTGGTTATGGTTTTAGTCATGTGTGACAATTTCAACTTTAGTAACCTTGTGATGTTGTACATTTGTATGTTTTTTTGTTGTAATAGGTTATGACAGGTACTCATTTTATATTGTTAAAGCATGTAATGTTTCATTTTGGTGTGTTTTTTTTGGTTACAATGGCGTGGCGGCTACTATTAATGACTGTTATACTTTAGTGAGGTTTGTCTCAGCGTGTATTGTTATAACAGGATGTTGTTATAATACTTGTTACCTCCAGGAATAACTTGGTACTAGTAGTACAAGACTGTTTTTGTATTCCTGTACTGTTATTATGTATCCTTTGTACTTTTGTACGGTTTTTAATCAAAATATAAAAAAATACCATCATCACTCACACCATCGCTCACACCATCATTTACCCTCCTGGTGGTTCTAGCTTGTGGATCACGTCATATGCATGACTAACACCATCATCACTCACACCATCATCACTCACATAATCACTCACACCATCACTTACCCTCCTGGTGGTTGTAGCTTGTGGATCACGTCACATGCATGACTAACACCATCATCACTCACACCATCATCACTCACATAATCACTCACACCATCACTTACCCTCCTGGTGGTTGTAGCTTGTGGATCACGTCACATGCATGACTAACACCATCATCACTCACACCATCATCACTCACATAATCACTCACACCATCACTTACCCTCCTGGTGGTTCTAGCTTGTGGATCACGTCACATGCATGACTAACACCATCATCACTCACACCATCACTTACTCTCCTGGTGGTTGTAGCTTGTGGATCACGTCACATGCATGACTAACACCATCATCACTCACACCATCACTCACACCATCACTTACCCTCCTGGTGGTTGTAGCTTGTGGATCACGTCACATGCATGACTAACACCATCATCACTCACACCATCACTTACTCTCCTGGTGGTTGTAGCTTGTGGATCACGTCACATGCATGACTAACACCATCATCACTCACACCATCACTCACACCATCACTTACCCTCCTGGTGGTTGTAGCTTGTGGATCACGTCACATGCATGACTAACACCATCATCACTCACACCATCATCACTCACATAATCACTCACACCATCACTTACCCTCCTGGTGGTTCTAGCTTGTGGATCACGTCACATGCATGACTAACACCATCATCACTCACACCATCACTTACTCTCCTGGTGGTTGTAGCTTGTGGATCACGTCACATGCATGACTAACACCATCATCACTCACACCATCATCACTCACATAATCACTCACACCATCACTTACTCTCCTGGTGGTTGTAGCTTGTGGATCACGTCACATGCATGACTAACACCATCATCACTCACACCATCATCACTCACATAATCACTCACACCATCACTTACCCTCCTGGTGGTTGTAGCTTGTGGATCACGTCACATGCATGACTAACACCATCATCACTCACACCATCATCACTCACATAATCACTCACACCATCACTTACCCTCCTGGTGGTTCTAGCTTGTGGATCACGTCACATGCATGACTAACACCATCATCACTCACACCATCACTTACTCTCCTGGTGGTTGTAGCTTGTGGATCACGTCACATGCATGACTAACACCATCATCACTCACACCATCACTCACACCATCACTTACCCTCCTGGTGGTTGTAGCTTGTGGATCACGTCACATGCATGACTAACACCATCATCACTCACACCATCACTTACCCTCCTGGTGGTTGTAGCTTGTGGATCACGTCACATGCATGACTAACACCATCATCACTCACACCATCACTTACCCTCCTGGTGGTTGTAGCTTGTGGATCACGTCACATGCATGACTAACACCATCATCACTCACACCATCACTTACTCTCCTGGTGGTTGTAGCTTGTGGATCACGTCACATGCATGACTAACACCATCATCACTCACACCATCACTCACACCATCACTTACCCTCCTGGTGGTTGTAGCTTGTGGATCACGTCACATGCATCACTAACACCATCATCACTCACACCATCACTCACACCATCACTTACTCTCCTGGTGGTTGTAGCTTGTGGATCACGTCACATGCATGACTAACACCATCATCACTCACACCATCACTCACACCATCACTTACTCTCCTGGTGGTTGTAGCTTGTGGATCACGTCACATGCATGACTAACACCATCATCACTCACACCATCACTTACCCTCCTGGTGGTTCTAGCTTGTGGATCACGTCACATGCATGACTAACACCATCATCACTCACACCATCACTTACTCTCCTGGTGGTTGTAGCTTGTGGATCACGTCACATGCATGACTAACACCATCATCACTCACACCATCACTTACTCTCCTGGTGGTTGTAGCTTGTGGATCACGTCACAAGCATGACTAACACCATCATCACTCACACCATCACTTACTCTCCTGGTGGTTGTAGCTTGTGGATCACGTCACATGCATGACTAACACCATCATCACTCACACTATCACTTACCCTCCTGGTGGTTGTAGCTTGTGGATCACGTCACATGCATGACTAACACCATCATCACTCACACCATCACTTACTCTCCTGGTGGTTGTAGCTTGTGGATCACGTCACATGCATGACTAACACCATCATCACTCACACCATCACTCACACCATCACTTACCCTCCTGGTGGTTGTAGCTTGTGGATCACGTCACATGCATGACTAACACCATCATCACTCACACCATCACTTACCCTCCTGGTGGTTGTAGCTTGTGGATCACGTCACAAGCATGACTAACACCATCATCACTCACACCATCACTCACACCATCACTTACCCTGCTAGTGGTTGTAACTTGTGGATCACGTCACAAGCATGACTAACACCATCATCACTCACACCATCACTCACACCATCACTTACCCTGCTGGTGGTTGTAGCTTGTGGATCACGTCACATGCATGACTAACACCATCATCACTCACACTATCACTTACCCTCCTGGTGGTTGTAGCTTGTGGATCACGTCACATGCATGACTAACACCATCATCACTCACACCATTACTTACTCTCCTGGTGGTTGTAGCTTGTGGATCACGTCACATGCATGACTAACACCATCATCACTCACACTATCACTTACCCTCCTGGTGGTTGTAGCTTGTGGATCACGTCACATGCATGACTAACACCATCATCACTCACACCATCACTTACCCTCCTGGTGGTTGTAGCTTGTGGATCACGTCACATGCATGACTAACACCATCATCACTCACACTATCACTTACCCTCCTGGTGGTTGTAGCTTGTGGATCACGTCACATGCATGACTAACACCATCATCACTCACACCATCACTTACTCTCCTGGTGGTTGTAGCTTGTGGATCACGTCACATGCATGACTAACACCATCATCACTCACACCATCACTTACTCTCCTGGTGGTTGTAGCTTGTGGATCACGTCACATGCATGACTAACACCATCATCACTCACACCATCACTTACCCTCCTGGTGGTTGTAGCTTGTGGATCACGTCACATGCATGACTAACACCATCATCACTCACACTATCACTTACCCTCCTGGTGGTTGTAGCTTGTGGATCACGTCACATGCATGACTAACACCATCATCACTCACACCATCACTTACTCTCCTGGTGGTTGTAGCTTGTGGATCACGTCACATGCATGACTAACACCATCATCACTCACACCATCACTCACACCATCACTTACCCTGCTGGTGGTTGTAGCTTGTGGATCACGTCACATGCATGACTAACACCATCATCACTCACACCATCACTTACCCTGCTGGTGGTTGTAGCTTGTGGATCACGTCACATGCATGACTAACACCATCATCACTCACACCATCACTTACCCTGCTGGTGGTTGTAGCTTGTGGATCACGTCACATGCATGACTAACACCATCATCACTCACACCATCACTTACCCTGCTGGTGGTTGTAGCTTGTGGATCACGTCACATGCATGACTAACACCATCATCACTCACACCATCACTTACTCTCCTGGTGGTTGTAGCTTGTGGATCACGTCACATGCATGACTAACACCATCATCACTCACACCATCACTTACCCTGCTGGTGGTTGTAGCTTGTGGATCACGTCACATGCATGACTAACACCATCATCACTCACACCATCACTTACCCTGCTGGTGGTTGTAGCTTGTGGATCACGTCACAAGCATGACTAACACCATCATCACTCACACCATCACTTACTCTCCTGGTGGTTGTAGGTTGTGGATCACGTCACATGCATGACTAACACCATCATCACTCACACCATCACTTACTCTCCTGGTGGTTGTAGCTTGTGGATCACGTCACATGCATGACTAACACCATCATCACTCACACCATCACTTACCCTGCTGGTGGTTGTAGCTTGTGGATCACGTCACATGCATGACTAACACCATCATCACTCACACCATCACTTACCCTGCTGGTGGTTGTAGCTTGTGGATCACGTCACAAGCATGACTAACACCATCATCACTCACACCATCACTTACTCTCCTGGTGGTTGTAGCTTGTGGATCACGTCACATGCATGACTAACACCATCATCACTCACACCATCACTTACTCTCCTGGTGGTTGTAGCTTGTGGATCACGTCACATGCATGACTAACACCATCATCACTCACACCATCACTTACTCTCCTGGTGGTTGTAGCTTGTGGATCACGTCACATGCATGACTAACACCATCATCACTCACACCATCACTTACTCTCCTGGTGGTTGTAGCTTGTGGATCACGTCACATGCATGACTAACACCATCATCACTCACACCATCACTTACTCTCCTGGTGGTTGTAGCTTGTGGATCACGTCACATGCATGACTAACACCATCATCACTCACACCATCACTCACACCATCACTTACCCTCCTGGTGGTTGTAGCTTGTGGATCACGTCACATGCATGACTAACACCATCATCACTCACACCATCACTTACCCTCCTGGTGGTTGTAGCTTGTGGATCACGTCACAAGCATGACTAACACCATCATCACTCACACCATCACTCACACCATCACTTACCCTGCTAGTGGTTGTAACTTGTGGATCACGTCACAAGCATGACTAACACCATCATCACTCACACCATCACTCACACCATCACTTACCCTGCTGGTGGTTGTAGCTTGTGGATCACGTCACATGCATGACTAACACCATCATCACTCACACTATCACTTACCCTCCTGGTGGTTGTAGCTTGTGGATCACGTCACATGCATGACTAACACCATCATCACTCACACCATTACTTACTCTCCTGGTGGTTGTAGCTTGTGGATCACGTCACATGCATGACTAACACCATCATCACTCACACTATCACTTACCCTCCTGGTGGTTGTAGCTTGTGGATCACGTCACATGCATGACTAACACCATCATCACTCACACCATCACTTACCCTCCTGGTGGTTGTAGCTTGTGGATCACGTCACATGCATGACTAACACCATCATCACTCACACTATCACTTACCCTCCTGGTGGTTGTAGCTTGTGGATCACGTCACATGCATGACTAACACCATCATCACTCACACCATCACTTACTCTCCTGGTGGTTGTAGCTTGTGGATCACGTCACATGCATGACTAACACCATCATCACTCACACCATCACTTACTCTCCTGGTGGTTGTAGCTTGTGGATCACGTCACATGCATGACTAACACCATCATCACTCACACCATCACTTACCCTCCTGGTGGTTGTAGCTTGTGGATCACGTCACATGCATGACTAACACCATCATCACTCACACTATCACTTACCCTCCTGGTGGTTGTAGCTTGTGGATCACGTCACATGCATGACTAACACCATCATCACTCACACCATCACTTACTCTCCTGGTGGTTGTAGCTTGTGGATCACGTCACATGCATGACTAACACCATCATCACTCACACCATCACTCACACCATCACTTACCCTGCTGGTGGTTGTAGCTTGTGGATCACGTCACATGCATGACTAACACCATCATCACTCACACCATCACTTACCCTGCTGGTGGTTGTAGCTTGTGGATCACGTCACATGCATGACTAACACCATCATCACTCACACCATCACTTACCCTGCTGGTGGTTGTAGCTTGTGGATCACGTCACATGCATGACTAACACCATCATCACTCACACCATCACTTACCCTCCTGGTGGTTGTAGCTTGTGGATCACGTCACATGCATGACTAACACCATCATCACTCACACTATCACTTACCCTCCTGGTGGTTGTAGCTTGTGGATCACGTCACATGCATGACTAACACCATCATCACTCACACCATCACTTACTCTCCTGGTGGTTGTAGCTTGTGGATCACGTCACATGCATGACTAACACCATCATCACTCACACCATCACTCACACCATCACTTACCCTGCTGGTGGTTGTAGCTTGTGGATCACGTCACATGCATGACTAACACCATCATCACTCACACCATCACTTACCCTGCTGGTGGTTGTAGCTTGTGGATCACGTCACATGCATGACTAACACCATCATCACTCACACCATCACTTACCCTGCTGGTGGTTGTAGCTTGTGGATCACGTCACATGCATGACTAACACCATCATCACTCACACCATCACTTACCCTGCTGGTGGTTGTAGCTTGTGGATCACGTCACATGCATGACTAACACCATCATCACTCACACCATCACTTACTCTCCTGGTGGTTGTAGCTTGTGGATCACGTCACATGCATGACTAACACCATCATCACTCACACCATCACTTACCCTGCTGGTGGTTGTAGCTTGTGGATCACGTCACATGCATGACTAACACCATCATCACTCACACCATCACTTACCCTGCTGGTGGTTGTAGCTTGTGGATCACGTCACAAGCATGACTAACACCATCATCACTCACACCATCACTTACTCTCCTGGTGGTTGTAGGTTGTGGATCACGTCACATGCATGACTAACACCATCATCACTCACACCATCACTTACTCTCCTGGTGGTTGTAGCTTGTGGATCACGTCACATGCATGACTAACACCATCATCACTCACACCATCACTTACCCTGCTGGTGGTTGTAGCTTGTGGATCACGTCACATGCATGACTAACACCATCATCACTCACACCATCACTTACCCTGCTGGTGGTTGTAGCTTGTGGATCACGTCACAAGCATGACTAACACCATCATCACTCACACCATCACTTACTCTCCTGGTGGTTGTAGCTTGTGGATCACGTCACATGCATGACTAACACCATCATCACTCACACCATCACTTACTCTCCTGGTGGTTGTAGCTTGTGGATCACGTCACATGCATGACTAACACCATCATCACTCACACCATCACTTACTCTCCTGGTGGTTGTAGCTTGTGGATCACGTCACATGCATGACTAACACCATCATCACTCACACCATCACTTACTCTCCTGGTGGTTGTAGCTTGTGGATCACGTCACATGCATGACTAACACCATCATCACTCACACCATCACTTACTCTCCTGGTGGTTGTAGCTTGTGGATCACGTCACATGCATGACTAACACCATCATCACTCACACCATCACTTACTCTCCTGGTGGTTGTAGCTTGTGGATCACGTCACATGCATGACTAACACCATCATCACTCACACCATCACTTACTCTCCTGGTGGTTGTAGCTTGTGGATCACGTCACATGCATGACTAACACCATCATCACTCACACCATCACTTACTCTCCTGGTGGTTGTAGCTTGTGGATCACGTCACATGCATGACTAACACCATCATCACTCACACCATCACTCACACCATCACTTACCCTCCTGGTGGTTGTAGCTTGTGGATCACGTCACATGCATGACTAACACCATCATCGCTCACATCGCTGAGGATCACCTCCACAAACTTGTGTGTTACTGGCAGAGGCTGTAACTCTCCCGGGGATACTTCTGCTGGTACTCTCACCGCTGTAATGATGCGCCATAGTGACATAACACACCATGACTTTCATTATACCTACAACAATGTCAGTATCATCAACTACACACCTGTAGTGATTCACCACACACACCAACACACAGGTTTCACATCACTCACACACACCAACACACAGGTTTCACATCACTCACACACACCAACACACAGGTTTCACATCACTCACACACACCAACACACAGGTTTCACATCACTCACACACACCAACACACAGGTTTCACATCACTCACACACACCAACACACAGGTTTCACATCACTCACACACACCAACACTCATGTTTCTCATCACTCACACACCAACACTCATGTTTCTCATCACTCACACACCAACACTCATGTTTCTCGTCACTAACACACACACCAACACTCATGTTTCTCATCACTCACACACACCAACACTCATGTTTCTCATCACTCACACACCAACACTCATGTTTCTCATCACTCACACACCAACACTCATGTTTCTCGTCACTAACACACACACCAACACTCATGTTTCTCATCACTCACACACACCAACACTCATGTTTCTCATCACACACACACACCAACACTCATGTTTCTCATCACTCACACACACCAACACTCATGTTTCTCATCACACACACACACCAACACTCATGTTTCTCATCACTCACACACACCAACACTCATGTTTCTCATCACTCACACACACCAACACTCATGTTTCTCATCACACACACACACCAACACTCATGTTTCTCATCACTCACACACACCAACACTCATGTTTCTCATCACTCACACACCAACACTCATGTTTCTCGTCACTAACACACACACCAACACTCATGTTTCTCATCACTCACACACACCAACACTCATGTTTCTCATCACTCACACACACCAACACTCATGTTTTTCATCACACACACACACCAACACTCATGTTTCTCATCACTCACACACACCAACACTCATGTTTCTCATCACTCACACACACCAACACTCATGTTTCTCATCACTCACACACACCAACACTCATGTTTCTCATCACTCACACACACCAACACTCATGTTTCTCATCACTCACACACACCAACACTCATGTTTCTCATCACTCACACACACCAACACTCATGTTTCTCATCACTCACACACACCAACACTCATGTTTCTCATCACTCACACACACCAACACTCATGTTTCTCATCACTCACACACACCAACACTCATGTTTCTCATCACTCACACACACCAACACTCATGTTTCTCATCACTCACACACACCAACACTCATGTTTCTCATCACTCACACACACCAACACTCATGTTTCTCATCACTCACACACACCAACACTCATGTTTCTCGTCACTAACACACACACCAACACTCATGTTTCTCATCACTCACACTCACACTCACCAACACTCATGTTTCTCATCACTCACACACACCAACACTCATGTTTCTCATCACTCACACACACACACACACACACACGAACACTCATGTTTCTCATCACTCACACACACCAACACTCATGTTTCTCATCACTCACACACACACCAACACTCATGTTTCTCATCACTCACACACACACCAACACTCATGTTTCTCATCACTCACACACACACCAACACTCATGTTTCTCATCACTCACACACACACCAACACTCATGTTTCTCATCACTCACACACACACCAACACTCATGTTTCTCATCACTCACACACACACCAACACTCATGTTTCTCATCACTCACACACACACCAACACTCATGTTTCTCATCACTCACACACACACCAACACTCATGTTTCTCATCACTCACACACACCAACACTCATGTTTCTCGTCACTAACACACACACCAACACTCATGTTTCTCATCACTCACACTCACACACACCAACACTCATGTTTCTCATCACTCACACACACCAACACTCATGTTTCTCATCACTCACACACACACACACGAACACTCATGTTTCTCATCAATCACACACACCAACACTCATGTTTCTCATCACTCACACACACACACACACCAACACTCATGTTTCTCATCACTCACACACACACACACACCAACACTCATGTTTCTCATCACTCACACACACACCCACACCAACACTCATGTTTCTCATCACTCACACACACACACACCAACACTCATGTTTCTCATCACTCACACACACACCAACACTCATGTTTCTCATCACTCACACACACACCAACACTCATGTTTCTCATCACTCACACACACACCAACACTCATGCTTCTCATCACTCACACACACACCAACACTCATGTTTCTCATCACTCACACACACCAACACTCATGTTTCTCGTCACTAACACACACACCAACACTCATGTTTCTCATCACTCACACACACCAACACTCATGTTTCTCATCACTCACACACACCAACACTCATGTTTTTCATCACACACACACACCAACACTCATGTTTCTCATCACTCACACACACCAACACTCATGTTTCTCATCACTCACACACACCAACACTCATGTTTCTCATCACTCTCACACACCAACACTCATGTTTCTCATCACTCACACACACCAACACTCATGTTTCTCATCACTCACACACACCAACACTCATGTTTCTCATCACTCACACACACCAACACTCATGTTTCTCATCACTCACACACACCAACACTCACGTTTCTCATCACTCACACACACCAACACTCATGTTTCTCATCACTCACACACACCAACACTCATGTTTCTCATCACTCACACACACCAACACTCATGTTTCTCATCACTCACACACACCAACACTCATGTTTCTCATCACTCACACACACCAACACTCATGTTTCTCATCACTCACACACACCAACACTCATGTTTCTCGTCACTAACACACACACCAACACTCATGTTTCTCATCACTCACACTCACACTCACCAACACTCATGTTTCTCATCACTCACACACACCAACACTCATGTTTCTCATCACTCACACACACACACACACACACGAACACTCATGTTTCTCATCACTCACACACACCAACACTCATGTTTCTCATCACTCACACACACACCAACACTCATGTTTCTCATCACTCACACACACACACACACACACACACCAACACTCATGTTTCTCATCACTCACACACACACCAACACTCATGTTTCTCATCACTCACACACACACCAACACTCATGTTTCTCATCACTCACACACACACCAACACTCATGTTTCTCATCACTCACACACACACCAACACTCATGTTTCTCATCACTCACACACACACCAACACTCATGTTTCTCATCACTCACACACACACCAACACTCATGTTTCTCATCACTCACACACACCAACACTCATGTTTCTCGTCACTAACACACACACCAACACTCATGTTTCTCATCACTCACACTCACACACACCAACACTCATGTTTCTCATCACTCACACACACCAACACTCATGTTTCTCATCACTCACACACACACACACGAACACTCATGTTTCTCATCAATCACACACACCAACACTCATGTTTCTCATCACTCACACACACACACACACCAACACTCATGTTTCTCATCACTCACACACACACACACACCAACACTCATGTTTCTCATCACTCACACACACACCCACACCAACACTCATGTTTCTCATCACTCACACACACACACACCAACACTCTTGTTTCTCATCACTCACACACACACCAACACTCATGTTTCTCATCACTCACACACACACCAACACTCATGTTTCTCATCACTCACACACACACCAACACTCATGCTTCTCATCACTCACACACACACCAACACTCATGTTTCTCATCACTCACACACACACCAACACTCATGTTTCTCATCATTCACACACACACCAACACTCATGTTTCTCATCACTCACACACACACCAACACTCATGTTTCTCATCACTCACACACACACACACCAACACTCACGTTTCTCATCACTCACACACACACCAACACTCATATTTCTCATCACTCACACACACACCAACACTCATGTTTCACATCACTCACACACACACCAACACTCATGTTTCTCATCACTCACACAAACACACACACCAACACTCATGTTTAACATCACTCACACACACACACACACACACACACACACACACACACACTGGACACACACTGAAAGGAAGCAGGAAGAAAGAAAGGAGATTGAGAAAATCATCACGGAAATAGGTGAAGAGATGGACGAGATTGTAAATTTTCAGAGAATAGTGGGGTACTCGAAGGGGAGAAAACGACCAATCAAGCTGATTCTCAGGACGGAAACAGTGCGGAACAGGATCCTCCAAGAGAAACCACGATTGAAATACTCGGAAGAGTACAAGAGGGTGTTCCTAGACAGAGACAGAACAAAATCTGAACGACAGCAGCTGAGGGAGAGGACAAAAAAGCGAAAGGAGCTAGGAAAAGAGACAAGGAGGGAATCAGCAGAGGTCAGTCAGAGCAGGACAGAACAGCAAGGGCAAGCACACACACAACTACTCTCAGAACCATACAACCTATCACACCATCCCAACACACACTACAATCCATACCCACAGCCTCCACCCAACACCGAGCTATAGAATCCCACAGTATGCCACCAGGTCTCCCACCCTCACAGGCCCCCCAAACCACAGTGTTGGAAAGGAAACTGAAGGTATGGTACACAAACGCTGATGGAATAACAAATAAGTGGGAGGAGTGGCACGAAAGAGTCAAAGAAGCATCACCGGACATCATAGCTCTCACAGAAACCAAGCTTACAGGTATGATAACAGATGCCATCTTTCCAACGGGATACCAAATCCTGAGGAAAGACAGAGGGAACAGGGGGGGTGGAGGAGTGGCGTTGCTGATCAAAAATCGCTGGAATTTTGATGAGCTGGAGAGAGGAGATAGCGGAGAAGAAAGTGATTACATAGTGGGAACACTTCACTCTGGAGGTCCCAAGGTGGTAATAGCAGTGATGTATAACCCACCACAGAACAGCAGGAGGCCAAGGCAAGAGTACGACGAGAGCAATAGAGCGATGGTTGACACACTGGCTAGAGTGGCCAGAAGAGCTCATGCATGCAGGGCAAAGCTCCTGATCATGGGTGACTTTAACCACAAGGAGATCGATTGGGAGAACTTGGACCCACATGGGGGCCAAGATACATGGAGGGCTAAGATGATGGAGGTGGTACTGGAGAACTTCATGTACCAACACGTAAGGGACACTACAAGAGAGAGAGGAGAGGATGAACCAGCAAGGCTGGACTTAGTATTCACCTTCAGTAGTGCAGATATCTAGGACATCACATATGAAAGACCCCTTGGGGCCAGTGACCATGTGGTTTTAAGCTTCGAATACACAGTAGAGCTACAAGTGGAGGGAGAAGCAGGAAGGCCAGGACGAATGAAGCCAAACTACAAGAAAGGGGAATACACAGGAATGAGGAACTACCTGAACGGGGTTCAGTGGGACAGAGAACTGGCAGGGAAGCCAGTTAATGAGATGATGGAATATGTAGCAACAAAATGCAAGGAGGCTGAGGAGAGGTTTGTACCCAAGGGTAACAGGAGTAATGAAAAAGCCAGGATGAGCCCATGGTTTACCCAAAGGTGCAGGGAGGCAAAAACCAAGTGTGCTAGGGAATGGAAGAAATATAGAAGGCAAAGGACCCAGGAGAATAAGGAGAACAGTCGTAGAGCCAGAAACGAATATGCACAGATAAGAAGGGAGGCCCAAAGACAATATGAAAATGACATAGCAGCGAAAGCCAAATCTGACCCAAAACTGTTGTACAGCCACATCAGGAGGAAAACAACAGTCAAGGACCAGGTAATCAGGCTAAGGAAGGAAGGAGGAGAGACAACAGGAAATGACCGTGAAGTATGTGAAGAACTCAACAAGAGATTCAAAGAGGTGTTCACAGAGGAGACAGAAGGGACTCCAGAAAGACGGAGAGGTGGGGCACACCACCAAGTGCTGGACACAGTGCACACAACCGAGGAAGAAGTGAAGAGGCTTCTGAGTGAGCTAGATACCTCAAAGGCAATGGGGCCAGATAACATCTCCCCATGGGTATTGAGAGAGGGAGCAGAGGCGCTATGTGTACCCCTAACAACAATATTCAATACATCTATCGAAACAGGGAGATTGCCTGAGGCATGGAAGACAGCAAATGTAGTCCCAATCTTTAAAAAAGGAGACAGACATGAAGCATTAAACTACAGACCAGTGTCACTGACATGTATAGTATGCAAAATCATGGAGAAGATTATCAGGAGAAGAGTGGTGGAACACCTAGAAAGGAATGATCTCATCAACAGCAGCCAGCATGGTTTCAGGGACGGGAAATCCTGTGTCACAAACCTACTGGAGTTCTATGACATGGTGACAGCAGTAAGACAAGAGAGAGAGGGGTGGGTGGATTGCATTTTCTTGGACTGCAAGAAGGCGTTTGACACAGTTCCACACAAGAGATTGGTGCAAAAACTGGAGGACCAAGCAGGGATAACAGGGAAGGCACTACAATGGATCAGGGAATACTTGTCAGGAAGACAGCAGCGAGTCATGGTACGTGGCGAGGTGTCAGAGTGGGCACCTGTGACCAGCGGGGTCCCGCAGGGGTCAGTCCTAGGACCAGTGCTGTTTCTGGTATTTGTGAACGACATGACGGAAGGAATAGACTCTGAGGTGTCCCTGTTTGCAGATGACGTGAAGTTGATGAGAAGAATACACTCGATCGAAGACCAGGCAGAACTACAAAGGGATCTGGACAGGCTGCAGACCTGGTCCAGCAATTGGCTCCTGGAGTTCAATCCCACCAAGTGCAAAGTCATGAAGATTGGGGAAGGGCAAAGAAGGCCGCAGACGGAGTACAGTCTAGGGGGTCAGAGACTACAAACCTCACTCAAGGAAAAAGATCTTGGGGTGAGTATAACACCAGGCACATCTCCTGAAGCACACATCAACCAAATAACTGCTGCAGCATATGGGCGCCTAGCAAACCTCAGAACAGCATTCCGACATCTTAATAAGGAATCGTTCAGGACCCTGTACACCGTATACGTTAGGCCCATATTGGAGTATGCGGCACCAGTTTGGAACCCACACCTAGCCAAGCACGTAAAGAAACTAGAGAAAGTGCAAAGGTTTGCAACAAGACTAGTCCCAGAGCTAAGAGGTATGTCCTACGAGGAGAGGTTAAGGGAAATCAACCTGACGACACTGGAGGACAGGAGAGATAGGGGGGACATGATAACGACATACAAAATACTGAGAGGAATTGACAAGGTGGACAAAGACAGGATGTTCCAGAGATTGGACACAGTAACAAGGGGACACAGTTGGAAGCTGAAGACACAGATGAATCTCAGAGATTTATATTTTTTATTTATTAACACACTGGCCGATTCCCACCAAGGCAGGGTGGCCCGAAAAAGAAAAATTTTCACCATCATTCACTCCATCACTGTCTTGCCAGAAGGGTGCTTTACACTACAGTTTTTAAACTGCAACATTAACACCCCTCCTTCAGAGTGCAGGCACTGTACTTCCCATCTCCAGGACTCAAGTCCGGCCTGCCGGTTTCCCTGAATCCCTTCATAAATGTTACTTTGCTCACACTCCAACAGCACGTCAAGTATTAAAAACCATTTGTCTCCATTCACTCCTATCAAACACGCTCACGCATGCCCACTGGAAGTCCAAGCCCCTCGCACACAAAAGCCCCTTTACCCCCTCCCTCCAACCTTTCATAGGTTGACCCCTATCCCGCCTTCCTTGCACTACAGACTGATACACTCTTGAAGTCATTCTGTTTCGCTCCGTTCTCTCTACATGTCCGAACCACCTCAACAACCCTTCCTCAGCCCTCTGGACAACAGTTTTGGCAATCCCGCACCTCCTCCTAACTTCCAAACTACGAATTCTCTGCATTATATTCACACCACACATTGCACTCCGACACGACATCTCCACTGCCTCCAGCCTTCTCCTCGCTGCAACATTCATCACCCATGCTTCACACTCATACAGGAGTGTTGGTAAAACTATACTCTCATACAATCCCCTCTTTTCTTCCAAGGACAAAGTTATTTGGCTCCACAGACTCTTAAGTGCACCGCTTACCCTTTTCCCCTTATCAATTCTATGATTCACCTCATCTTTCATAGACCCATCTGCTGACACGTTCACTTCCAAATATCTGAATACATTCACCTCCTCCATACTCTCTCCCTCCAATCTGATATCCAATCTTTCATCACCTAATCTTTTTTGTTATCCTCATAGCCTTACTCTTTCCTGTATTCACTTTTAATTTTCTTCTTTTACATACCCTACGAAATTCATCCACCAACCTCTGCAACTTCTCTTCAGAATCACCCAAGAGCACAGTGTCATCAGCAAAGAGCAACAGTGACAACTCCCACTTTATGTGTGATTCTTTATATTTTAACTCCACACCTCTTGCCAAGACCCTCGCATTTACTTTTCTTACAACCCCATCTATAAATATATTGAACAACCACGGTGACATCACACATCCTTGTCTAAGGCCTAATTTTACTGGGAAATAATCTACCTCTTTCCTACATACTCTAACTTGAGCCTCACTATCCTCGTAAAAACTCTTCACTGCTTTCAGTAACCTACCTCCTATACCATATATCTGCAACATCTGCCACATTGCCCCCCTATCCACCCTGTCATACGCCTTTTCCAAATCCATAAATGCCACAAAAACCACTTTAGCCTTATCTAAATACTGTTCACTTATATGTTTCACTGTAAACACCTGATCCACACACCCCCTATCTTTCCTAAAGCCTCCTTGTTCATCTGCTATCCTATTCTCCGTCTTACTCTTAATTCTTTCAATAATAACTCTTCCATACACTTTACCAGGTATACTCAACAGACTTATTCCCCAATAATTTTTGCACGCTCTTTTGTCCCGTTTACCTTTATACAAAGGAACTATGCATGCTCTCTGCCAATCCCTAGGTACCTTACCCTCTTCCATACATTTATTAAATAATATCACCAACCACTCCAAAACTATATCCCCACCTGCTTTTAACATTTCTATCTTTATCCCATCAATCCCAGCTGCCTTACCCCCTTTCATTTTACCTACTGCCTCACGAACTTCCCCCACACTCACAACTTACTCTTCCTCACTCCTGCAAGATACACAAATAACCCGCACATAAAAGAGAGAAGCTTACGGCGACGTTTCGGTCCGACTTGGACCATTGACAAAGTCACACTAACCAGAGGTGGAGCAGGACGGCTATATATAGGCAGGAAGAGGTGGTGGTAGTAGTAGTAGTAGTAGTAGTAGTATATAATACCGACAAGATGAAATTAAGACACATGCACAACACCCGGGCATCCCCATCGTAGACGTTTCGCCATCCAGCCAGCCACTGGAGGGCGAAACGTCCACAACAAAGACAACCAGACGCCGCACATGTGTCTTAATTTCATCAGTAGTTGTAGTAGAAGAAGAGGTAGTAGTAGTGGTAGTGGTAGAAGTGGGAAATAAGGAAGACGAGCTAGTCAAATAAAAAGGAAGGGGAGCACTGCAAGAGAGCTAGATGCCCACAGAGGGAGAGCAAGCGCACAGAGGTGCGTGAAAGGGGAAGTGGTGAAATAAATGAAGAAGGAACAGAAACACGAGACAGGAGAGAGAAAAAGACAACCCAGAGGAGAAAAGGAAAGAGGAAAGGGGAAGAGGAAGAAGAAGAAAAAGAAAAAGAAAAAATGAGGATTCAGGTTAAGTCACGGGTGTTCTGAAGTTTGGAGCATTTTACAATGTAGTGGGAGAGGAAGGCATCTACAGAGACGAAGCCAGGGCTGAGGTTCATACAAGGAAAGTTGTGTATTAGAGAGGATTCAAGTAGACGGCGACTGTTCGAGTTGGAAGTAGGGAAGACAGTTTTAGCAGAAGACCAGTCAATAGGATGGCTATGATCTCTGACTTGACAGAAAAGAGCATTGTTAGTGTCGGCAAGCCTAACACTATTTTTGTGCTCCCTAAGTCTGTCAGAAAGAGATCGACCAGTTTCTCCGAAGTATTGAAGAGGACAGGAGGAGCAAGAAATAGAGTAGACACCAGGAACATCTGTAGAGGGAGGAGATGTATGAACGAGATTAGTGCGAAGAGTGTTAGTCTGGCGGAAGGTAAGCTTGATGTCTAAGGGACGGAGAGAATTGTTGAGATTAGAAAGACCGGAAATGTAGGGAAGGCAGAGGATAGAAGAGTTCCCATGAGTAGAGAGTTTGGGAGAGAAGAAATTGCGTTTAGCACGTGAGAGGGCAGAGTCTATGAAATGGGAAGGGTAGCCAAGACGGGAGAACGAATTATGAAGAGTGGAAATTTCTGCTGGAAGGAACTGAGGATCACAGATGCGGAGGGCACGGAGAAAGAGGGAGATAAGAACACTTTTCTTGACAGGGGAAGCATGATAGGAAAAGTAGTGAATGTACATGCCACTGTGCATAGGTTTACGGTAAATGGAAAAGGAAAAACCTGTATCTGAGCGGTGGACATGGACATCAAGGAAAGGAAGCAAGGAATTAGATTCCCATTCAGCTTTAAACTTAATGGAAGCGGCAAGATTATTAAGAGCTTCAAGAAAAGGTTGGAAGAGACTGGAGTCACGAGGCCACAGAGCAAAGATGTCATCCACATAGCGGAGCCAGAGTGAAGGTTGCACATCGAGGGTAGGAAGAAGAACAGTCTCGAAGTATTCCATGTAAAGATTAACAAGGACAGGAGAGAGAGGAGAGCCCATAGCGACACCGAAGGTTTGAGAATAATATTTCCCTTGGAAGGAAAAGGAGTTAGAGTCCACACAGAGGCGGATCAGATCAAGAAAGACATCAGTGGGGATAGGGAGATGAAGAAACCCTTCATGGGCCTTCTCTCTAAGGAAATCAAGGACATCATCAAGAGGGACATTGGTGAAGAGGGACTCAACGTCAAGACTAAGCATCTTACAGGTTGGGAGAGAGCGAACCCGTTCAATGAAGTCTTGAGAGTGACGGAGGTGGGCAGGAGAAAAAGTACCAAGAAAGGGAGTGAGGGTTTTGGCCAGCCAAGAAGCAAGAGAATAAGAGACAGAACCTACTAGCATTATTACTAGCATTATTACTAGCATTATTACCAGCATTACTATTAGCATTACCAGTAGCATTACTACTAGCATCATTACGAGCATTGTTACTACCATTAGTAGTAACATTATTACTAGCATTACTACTAGCATTATTACTAGCATTATTACTAGCATTACTACTAGCATTATTACTAGCATTATTACTAGCATTATTACTAGCACTATTACTAGTATTATTACCACCGTTACTGCTAGCATTATTACTAGCATTATCACCAGCATTATTACTATCATTACTACTAGCATTAATAGCATTATTACTAGCATTACTATTAGCATTGTTACTATCATTATTACTAGCATTACTACTAGCATTATTACTACCATTATTACTAGCATTACTACTAGCATGACTACTAGCATTATTATTAGCATTGTTACCAGCATTACTACTAGCATTATTACCAGCATTATTACTAGCATTACTACTAGCATTTTTACTAGCATTATTACTAGCATTATAACTAGCATTATAACTAGCATTATTACTATCATTATTACTAGCATTACTATTAGCATTGTTACTATCATTATTACTAGCATTACTACTAGCGTTATTACTAGCATTATTACTAGCATTACTACTAGCATTATTATTAGCATTATTACCAGCATTACTACTAGCATTATTACCAGCATTATTACTAGCATTACTACTAGCATTTTTACTAGCATTATTACTAGCATTATTACTTGCATTATTACTAGCATTATTACTAGCATTTTTACCAGCAGTCCTACTAGCATTACTACTTGCATTGCTGTAGAAGCCTGTACTGTCTGCACAGACAGCCTATGCTGTCTGCCAGCTTAGTTCATATTTCGCGCCATGCTGGTGCTGCCACCTATAGGCGTTGCCACTTCAGCCTGCCTGCCTTTGCCTCACTCTCACTCACACAGCGGCCTAGCAGGAAGACACAAGGCCTACTCCTAACTCTCTCTCGTGGGATGGCCCTGCCCGGGCCATGGGCACAACACACAAGCCTGTGTACCCACCACGACTTAACAATAAAGAAAGAATCCTCCGAAGTCGTATCATTTACTCCCCGCTACCAGAACACCAAACAAACGGGTTATATTGCTACTAGCATTACTATTAGCATTATTACTAGAATTGTTACTAGCAATAGTATTAACATTACTAGCATTATTACCAGCATTACTAGTAGCATTATTACTAGCATTGTTACTAGCATTAGCACTAACATTATTACTAGCATTACTATTAGCAGCATTGCTACTTGCATTACTACTAGCATTACTACTAGCATTATTACCAGCATTACTGCTAGCATTACTACTAGCATTATTACCAGCATTACTACTAGCATTACTACTAGCATTATTACCAGCATTACTACTAGCATTACTATTAGCATTACTACTACCATTACTATTAGCATTATTGCTAGCATTGTTACTAACATTAATACTAACATTATTACTAGTATTACTACTAGCATTGTTACTAGCGCTAGAACTAGCATTACTATTAGCACTAGCATTAGCTTCATCAGTAACACCATCAGAGAGAAAAATGAAGCCATACATTTATTCTCTAGGACCAACACTAGCACAGTGCCATCGGTACTCAGTTCTCAACAATCAGTGCCATCAGTACTCAGTTCTCAACAATCAGTGCCATCAGTACTCAGTTCTCAACAATCACTGCCATCAGTCCTCAGTTCTCAACAATCAGTACTCAGTTCTCAACAATCAGTGCCATCAGTACTCAGTTCTCAACAATCAGTGCCATCAGTATTCAGTTCTCAACAATCAGTGCCATCAGTACTCAGTTCTCAACAATCAGTGCCATCAGTACTCAGTTCTCAGCAATCAGTGCCATCAGTACTCAGTTCTCAACAAAAAGTGCCATCAGAACTCAGTTCTCAACAATCAGTGCCATCAGTACTCAGTTCTCAACAATCAGTGCCATCAGTACTCAGTTCTCAACAATCAGTGTCATCAGTACTCAGTTCTCAACAATCAGTGCCATCAGTACTCAGTTCTCAACAATCAGTGCCATCAGTACTCAGTTCTCAACAATCAGTGCCATCAGTAATCAGTTCTCAACAATCAGTGCCATCAGTACTCTGTTCTCAACAATCAGTGCCATCAGTACTCAGTTCTCAACAATCAGTGCCATCAGTACTAAGTTCTCAACAATCAGCGCCATCAGTACTCAGTTCTCAACAATCAGTGCCATCAGTACTCAGTTCTCAACAATCAGTGCCATCAGTACTCAGTTCTTAACAATCAGTGCCATGAGTACCCAATTCTCAACAATGAGTGCCATCAGTACTCAGTTCTCAACAATCAGTGCCATCAGTGCTCAGTTCTCAACAATCAGTGCCATCAGTACTCACTTCTCAACAATCAGTGCCATCAGTACTCAGTTCTCAACAATCAGTGCCATCAGTACTCAGTTCTCAACAATCAGTGCCATCAGTACTAATTTCTCAACAATCAGTGCCATCAGCACTCAGTTCTCAACAATCAGTGCCATCAGTACTCAATTCTCAACAATGAGTGCCATCAGTACTCAGTTCTCAACAATCAGTGCCATCAGTACTCAGTTCTCAATAATCAGTGCCATCAGTGCTCAGTTCTCAACAATCAGTGCCAATAGTACTCAGTTCTCAACACTCAGTGCCATCAGTACTCACTTCTCAACAATCACTGCCATCAGTACTCAGTTCTCAACAATCAGCACCATCAGTACTCAGTTCTCAACAATCAATACCATCAGTACTCAGTTCTCAACAATCAGTACCATCAGTATTCAGTTCACAATCAGTGCCATCAGTACTCATTTCTCAACAATCAGTGACATCAGTACTAATTTCTCAACAATCAGTGCCATCAGTACTCAGTTCTCAACAATCAGTGCCATCAGTACTCAGTTCTCAACAATCAGTGCCATAAGTACTCAGTTCTCAACAATCAGTGCCATCAGTACTCAGTTCTCAACAATCAGTGCCATCAGTACTCAGTTCTCAACAATCTGCACCATCAGTACTCAGTTCTCAAAAATCAGTGCCATCAGTACTCAGTTCTCAACAATCAGTGCCATCAGTACTCAGTTCTCAACAATCAGCACCATCAGTACTCAGTTCTCAACAATCAGTGCCATCAGTACTCAGTTCTCAACAATCACTGCCATCAGTACTCAGTTCTCAACAATCAGCACCATCAGTACTCAGTTCTCAACAATCAGTACCATCAGTACTCAGTTCTCAACAATCAGTGCCATCAGTACTCAGTTCTATACAATCAGTGCCATCAGTACACAGTTCTCAATCAGTGCCATCAGTACTAATTTCTCAACAATCAGTGCCATCAGTACTCAGTTCTCAATCAGTGCCATCAGTACACAATTCTCAACAATGAGTGCCATCAGTACTCAGTTCTCAACAATCAGTGCCATCAGTGCTCAGTTCTCAACAATCAGTGCCATCAGTGCTCAGTTCTCAACAATCAGTGCCATCAGTACTCAGTTCTCAACAATCAGTGCCATCAGTGCTCAGTTCTCAACAATCAGTGCCATCAGTACTCAGTTCTCAACAATCAATGCCATCAGTACTCAGTTCTCAACAATCATTGCCATCAGTACTCAGTTCTCATCAATCAGTGCCATCAGTACTCAGTTCTCAACAGTGCCATCAGTACTCAATTCTCAACAATGAATGCAATCAGTACTCAGTTCTCAACAATCAGTGCCATCAGTACTCAGTTCTCAACAATCAGTGCCATCAGTGCTCAGTTCTCAACAATCAGTGCCATCAGTACCCAGTTCTCAACAATCAGTGCCATCAGTACTCAATTCTCAACAATGAGTGCCATCAGTGCTCAGTTCTCAATAATCAGTGCCATCAGTACTCAGTTCTCAACAATCAGTGCCACCAGTACTCAGTTCTCAACAATCAGTGCCATCAGTACTCAGTTCTCAACAATCAGTGCCATCAGTACTCAGTTCTCAACAATCAGTGCCATCAGTACTCAGTTCTCAACAATCAGAGCCATCAGTACTCAGATCTCAACAATCAGTGCCATCAGTACTCAGTTCTCAACAGTCAGTGCCATCAGTACTCAGTTCTCAACAATGAGTGCCATCAGTACTCAGTTCTCAACAATCAGTGCTATCAGTACTCAGTTCTCAACAATCATCGCCATCAGTACACAGTTCTCAACAATCAGAGCGATCAGTACTCAGTTCTCAACAATCAGTGCCATCGGTACTCAGTTCTCAACAATCAGTGCCATCAGTACTCAGTTCTCAACAATCAGTGCCATCAGTACTCAGTTCTCAACAGTGCCATCAGTACTCAGTTCTCAACAATCAGCACCATCAGTACTCAGTTCTCAACAATCAGTGCCATCAGTACTCAGTTCTCAACAATCAGTGCCATCAATACTCAGTTCTCAAGAATCAGCACCATCAGTACTCAATTCTCAACAATCAGTGCCATCAGTACTCAGTTCTCAACAATCAGTGCCATCAGTACTCAGTTCTCAACAATCAGTGCCATCAGTACTCAGTTTTCAACAATCAGTGCCATCAGTACTCAGTTCTCAACAATCAGTGCCATCATTACTCAGTTCTCAACAATCAACACCATAAGTACTCAGTTCTAAACAAACAGTGCCATCAGTACTCAATTCTCAACAATCAGTGCCATCAGTACTCAGTTCTCAACAATCAGTGCCATCAGTACTCAGTTCTCAACAATCACTGCCATCAGTACTCAGTTCTCAACAATCAGCACCATCAGTACTCAGTTCTCAACAATCAGTGCCATCAGTACTCTGTTCTCAACAATCAGTGCCATCAGTACTCAGTTCTCAACAATCAGTGCCATCAGTACTCAGTTCTCAACAATCAGTGCCATCAGTACTCAGTTCTCAACAATCACTGCCATCAGTCCTCAGTTCTCAACAATCAGTGCCATCAGTACTTAGTTCTCAACAATCAGTGCCATCAGTATTCAGTTCTCAACAATCAGTGCCATCAGTACTCAGTTCTCAACAATTAGTGCCATCAGTACTCAGTTCTCAACAATCAGTGCCATCAGTACTCAGTTCTCAACAAAAAGAGCCATCTGAACTCAGTTCTCAACAATCAGTGCCATCAGTACTCAGTTCTCAACAATCAGTGCCATCAGTACTCAGTTCTCAACAATCAGTGTCATCAGTACTCAGTTCTCAACAATCAGTGCCATCAGTACTCAGTTCTCAACAATCAGTGCCATCAGTACTCAGTTCTCAACAATCAGTGCCATCAGTAATCAGTTCTCAACAATCAGTGCCATCAGTACTCAGTTCTCAACAATCAGTGCCATCAGTACTCAGTTCTCAACAATCAGTGCCATCAGTACTCAGTTCTCAACAATCAGCGCCATCAGTACTCAGTTCTCAACAATCAGTGCCATCAGTACTCAGTTCTCAACAATCAGTGCCATCAGTACTCAGTTCTTAACAATCAGTGCCACGAGTACCCAATTCTCAACAATGAGTGCCATCAGTACTCAGTTCTCAACAATGAGTGCCATCTGTGCTCAGTTCTCAACAATCAGTGCCATCAGTACTCAGTTCTCAACAATCAGTGCCATCAGTACTCAGTTCTCAACAATCAGTGCCATCAGTACTCAATTCTCAACAATGAGTGCCATCAGTACTCAGTTCTCAATAATCAGTGCCATCAGTACTCAGTTCTCAATAATCAGTGCCATCAGTGCTCAGTTCTCAACAATCAGTGCCAATAGTACTCAGTTCTCAACACTCAGTGCCGTCAGTACTCACTTCTCAACAATCACTGCCATCAGTACTCAGTTCTCAACAATCAGCACCATCAGTACTCAGTTCTCAACAATCAATACCATCAGTACTCAGTTCTCAACAATCAGTACCATCAGTATTCAGTTCACAATCAGTGCCATCAGTACTCATTTCTCAACAATCAGTGACATCAGTACTAATTTCTCAACAATCAGTGCCATCAGAACTCAGTTCTCAACAATCAGTGCCATCAGTACTCAGTTCTCAACAATCAGTGCCATAAGTACTCAGTTCTCAACAATCAGTGCCATCAGTACTCAGTTCTCAACAATCAGTGCCAACAGTACTCAGTTCTCAACAATCTGCACCATCAGTACTCAGTTCTCAAAAATCAGAGCCATCAGTACTCAGTTCTCAACAATCAGTGCCATCAGTACTCAGTTCTCAACAATCACTGCCATCAGTACTCAGTTCTCAACAATCAGCACCATCAGTACTCAGTTCTCAACAATCAGTACCATCAGTACTCAGTTCTCAACAATCAGTGCCATCAGTACTCAGTTCTCAACAATCAGTGCCATCAGTACACAGTTCTCAACAATCAGTGCCATCAGTACTAATTTCTCAACAATCAGTGCCATCAGTACTCAGTTCTCAATCAGTGCCATCAGTACACAATTCTCAACAATGAGTGCCATCAGTACTCAGTTCTCAACAATCAGCACCATCAGTACTCAGTTCTCAACAATCAATACCATCAGTACTCAGTTCGCAACAATCAGTACCATCAGTATTCAGTTCACAATCAGTGCCATCAGTACTCATTTCTCAACAATCAGTGACATCAGTACTAATTTCTCAACAATCAGTGCCATCAGTACTCAGTTCTCAACAATCAGTGCCATCAGTACTCAGTTCTCAACAATCAGTGCCATAAGTACTCAGTTCTCAACAATCAGTGCCATCAGTACTCAGTTCTCAACAATCAGTGCCATCAGTACTCAGTTCTCAACAATCTGCACCATCAGTACTCAGTTCTCAAAAATCAGAGCCATCAGTACTCAGTTCTCAACAATCAGTGCCATCAGTACTCAGTTCTCAACAATCACTGCCATCAGTACTCAGTTCTCAACAATCAGCACCATCAGTACTCAGTTCTCAACAATCAGTACCATCAGTACTCAGTTCTCAACAATCAGTGCCATCAGTACTCAGTTCTCAACAATCAGTGCCATCAGTACACAGTTCTCAACAATCAGTGCCCTCAGTACTAATTTCTCAACAATCAGTGCCATCAGTACTCAGTTCTCAATCAGTGCCATCAGTACACAATTCTCAACAATGAGTGCCATCAGTACTCAGTTCTCAACAATCAGCACCATCAGTACTCAGTTCTCAACAATCAATACCATCAGTACTCAGTTCTCAACAATCAGTACCATCAGTATTCAGTTCACAATCAGTGCCATCAGTACTCATTTCTCAACAATCAGTGACATCAGTACTAATTTCTCAACAATCAGTGCCATCAGTACTCAGTTCTCAACAATCAGTGCCATCAGTACTCAGTTCTCAACAATCAGTGCCATAAGTACTCAGTTCTCAACAATCAGTGCCATCAGTACTCAGTTCTCAACAATCAGTGCCATCAGTACTCAGTTCTCAACAATCTGCACCATCAGTACTCAGTTCTCAAAAATCAGAGCCATCAGTACTCAGTTCTCAACAATCAGTGCCATCAGTACTCAGTTCTCAACAATCACTGCCATCAGTACTCAGTTCTCAACAATCAGCACCATCAGTACTCAGTTCTCAACAATCAGTACCATCAGTACTCAGTTCTCAACAATCAGTACCATCAGTACTCAGTTCTCAACAATCAGTGCCATCAGTACTCAGTTCTCAATAATCAGTGCCATCAGTGCTCAGTTCTCAACAATCAGTGCCAATAGTACTCAGTTCTCAACACTCAGTGCCGTCAGTACTCACTTCTCAACAATCACTGCCATCAGTACTCAGTTCTCAACAATCAGCACCATCAGTACTCAGTTCTCAACAATCAATACCATCAGTACTCAGTTCTCAACAATCAGTACCATCAGTATTCAGTTCACAATCAGTGCCATCAGTACTCATTTCTCAACAATCAGTGACATCAGTACTAATTTCTCAACAATCAGTGCCATCAGTACTCAGTTCTCAACAATCAGTGCCATCAGTACTCAGTTCTCAACAATCAGTGCCATAAGTACTCAGTTCTCAACAATCAGTGCCATCAGTACTCAGTTCTCAACAATCAGTGCCATCAGTACTCAGTTCTCAACAATCTGCACCATCAGTACTCAGTTCTCAAAAATCAGAGCCATCAGTACTCAGTTCTCAACAATCAGTGCCATCAGTACTCAGTTCTCAACAATCACTGCCATCAGTACTCAGTTCTCAACAATCAGCACCATCAGTACTCAGTTCTCAACAATCAGTACCATCAGTACTCAGTTCTCAACAATCAGTGCCATCAGTACTCAGTTCTCAACAATCAGTGCCATC
Source organism: Cherax quadricarinatus (assembly GCF_038502225.1). Lineage (NCBI taxonomy): Eukaryota > Metazoa > Arthropoda > Malacostraca > Decapoda > Parastacidae > Cherax > Cherax quadricarinatus. Next base: position 20,860,248 of record NC_091365.1, on the reverse strand, counting down.
AGTACACAGTTCTCAACAATCAGTGCCATCAGTACTAATTTCTCAACAATCAGTGCCATCAGTACTCAGTTCTCAATCAGTGCCATCAGTACACAATTCTCAACAATGAGTGCCATCAGTACTCAGTTCTCAACAATCAGCACCATCAGTACTCAGTTCTCAACAATCAATACCATCAGTACTCAGTTCTCAACAATCAGTACCATCAGTATTCAGTTCACAATCAGTGCCATCAGTACTCATTTCTCAACAATCAGTGACATCAGTACTAATTTCTCAACAATCAGTGCCATCAGTACTCAGTTCTCAACAATCAGTGCCATCAGTACTCAGTTCTCAACAATCAGTGCCATAAGTACTCAGTTCTCAACAATCAGTGCCATCAGTACTCAGTTCTCAACAATCAGTGCCATCAGTACTCAGTTCTCAACAATCTGCACCATCAGTACTCAGTTCTCAAAAATCAGAGCCATCAGTACTCAGTTCTCAACAATCAGTGCCATCAGTACTCAGTTCTCAACAATCACTGCCATCAGTACTCAGTTCTCAACAATCAGCACCATCAGTACTCAGTTCTCAACAATCAGTACCATCAGTACTCAGTTCTCAACAATCAGTGCCATCAGTACTCAGTTCTCAACAATCAGTGCCATCAGTACACAGTTCTCAACAATCAGTGCCATCAGTACTAATTTCTCAACAATCAGTGCCATCAGTACTCAGTTCTCAATCAGTGCCATCAGTACACAATTCTCAACAATGAGTGCCATCAGTACTCAGTTCTCAACAATCAGTGCCATCAGTGCTCAGTTCTCAACAATCAGCGCCATCAGTGCACAGTTCTCAACAATCAGTGCCATCAGTACTCAGTTCTCAACATTCAGTGCCATCAGTACTCAGTTCTCAACAATCAGTGCCATCAGTACTCAGTTCTCAACAATCAGTGCCATCAGTACTCAGTTCTCAACAATCAGTGCCATCAGTACTCTGTTCTCAACAATCAATGCCATCAGTACTCAGTTCTCAACAATCAGTGCCATCAGTTCTCCGTTCTCAACAATCAGTGCAATCAGTACTCAGTTCTCAACAATCAGTGCCATCAGTGCTCAGTTCTCAACAATCAGTGCCATCAGTGCTCAGTTCTCAACAATCAGTGCCATCAGTACTCAGTTCTCAACAATCAATGCCATCAGTACTCAGTTCTCAACAATCATTGCCATCAGTACTCAGTTCTCATCAATCAGTGCCATCAGTACTCAGTTCTCAACAGTGCCATCAGTACTCAATTCTCAACAATGAATGCAATCAGTACTCAGTTCTCAACAATCAGTGCCATCAGTACTCAGTTCTCAACAATCAGTGCCATCAGTGCTCAGTTCTCAACAATCAGTGCCATCAGTACCCAGTTCTCAACAATCAGTGCCATCAGTACTCAATTCTCAACAATGAGTGCCATCAGTGCTCAGTTCTCAACAATCAGTGCCATCAGTACTCAGTTCTCAACAATCAGTGCCACCAGTACTCAGTTCTCAACAATCAGTGCCATCAGTACTCAGTTCTCAACAATCAGTGCCATCAGTACTCAGTTCTCAACAATCAGTGCCATCAGTACTCAGTTCTCAACAATCAGAGCCATCAGTACTCAGTTCTCAACAATCAGTGCCATCAGTACTCAGTTCTCAACAGTCAGTGCCATCAGTACTCAGTTCTCAACAATGAGTGCCATCAGTACTCAGTTCTCAACAATCAGTGCTATCAATACTCAGTTCTCAACAATCATCGCCATCAGTACACAGTTCTCAACAATCAGAGCGATCAGTACTCAGTTCTCAACAATCAGTGCCATCGGTACTCAGTTCTCAACAATCAGTGCCATCAGTACTCAGTTCTCAACAATCAGTGCCATCAGTACTCAGTTCTCAACAGTGCCATCAGTACTCAGTTCTCAACAATCAGCACCATCAGTACTCAGTTCTCAACAATCAGTGCCATCAGTACTCAGTTCTCAACAATCAGTGCCATCAATACTCAGTTCTCAACAATCAGCACCATCAGTACTCAATTCTCAACAATCAGTGCCATCAGTACTCAGTTCTCAACAATCAGTGCCATCAGTACTCAGTTTTCAACAATCAGTGCCATCAGTACTCAGTTCTCAACAATCAGTGCCATCATTACTCAGTTCTCAACAATCAACACCATAAGTACTGAGTTCTAAACAAACAGTGCCATCAGTACTCAATTCTCAACAATCAGTGCCATCAGTACTCAGTTCTCAACAATCAGTGCCATCAGTACTCAACAATCAGTGCCACCAGTACTCAGTTCTCAACAATCAGTGCTATCAGTACTCAGTTCTCAACAATCAGTGCAATCAGTACTAAGTTCTCAACAATGAGTGCCATCAGTACTCAGTTCTCAACAATCAGTGCCATCAGTACTCAGTTATCAACAATCAGCACCATCAGTACTCAGTTCTCAACGATCAGTGCCATCAGTACTGACTTCTCAACGATCAGCACCATAAGTACTCAGTTCTCAACAATCAGTGCCATCAGTACTCAGTTCTCAACAATCAGTGTCATCAGTACTCAGTTCTAAACAGTGCCATCAGTACTCAGTTCTCAACAGTCAGTGCCATCAGTACTCAGTTCTCAACAATCAGTGCCATCAGTACTCAATTCTCAGCAATCAGTGCCATCAGTACTCAGTTCTCAACAATCAGTGCCATCAGTACTCAGTTCTCAACAAACAGTGCCATCAGTGGTCAGTTCTCAACAATCAGTGCCATCAGTACTCAGTTATCAACAATCAGTGCCATCAGGACTCAGTTCTCAACAAACAGTGCCATCAGTACTCAGTTCTCAACAGTCAGTGCCATCAGTACTCAGTTCTCAACAATCAGTGCCATCAGTACTCAATTCTCAGCAATCAGTGCCATCAGTACTCAGTTCTCAACAATCAGTGCCATTAGTACTCAGTTCTCAACAAACAGTGCCATCAGTGGTCAGTTCTCAACAATCAGTGCCATCAGTACTCAGTTATCAACAATCAGTGCCATCAGGACTCAGTTCTCAACAAACAGTGCCATCAGTACTCAGTTCTCAACAATCAGTGCCATCAGTACTCAGTTCTCAACAACCAGTGCCATCACTACTCAGTTCTCAATAATCACTGCCATCAGTACTCATTTCTAAACAATCAGCACCATCAGTACTCAGTTCTCAACAATCACTGCCATCAGTACTCAGTTCTCAACAATCAGTGCCATCAGTACTCAGTTCTCAACAATCAGTGCCACCAGTACTCATTTCTCAACAATCAGTGCCATCAGTACTCAGTTCTCAACAATCAGTGCCATCAGTACTCAGTTCTCAACAATCAGTGCCATCAGTACTCAATTCTCAACAATCAGCACAATCAGTACTCAGTTCTCAATAATCAGTGCCATCAGTACTCAGTTCTCAACAATCAGCGCCATCAGTACTCAGTTCTCAACAATCATCACCATCAGTACTCAGTTCTCAACAATCCGTGCCATCAGTACTCAGTTCTCAACAATCAGTGCCATCAGTACTCAGTTCTCAATAATCAGTGCCATCAGTACTCAGTTCTCAACAATCAGCGCCATCAGTACTCACTTCTCAACAATCAGCACCATCAGTACTCAGTTCTCAACAATCCGTGCCATCAGTACTCAGTTCTCAACAGTGCCATCAGTACTCAATTCTCAACAATCAGCGCCATCAGTACTGAGTTATCAACAATCCGTGCCATCAGTACTCAGGTCTCAACAGTCAGTGCCCTCAGTACTCAGTTCTCAACAATCAGTGCCATCAGTACTCAGTTCTCAACAATCAGCACCATCAGTACTCAGTTCACAACAATCAGTGCCATCAGTACTCAGTTCTCAACAATCAGTGCGATCAGTACTCAGTTCTCAACAATCAGTGCCATCAGTACTCAGTTCTCAACAATCAGCGCCATCAGTACTCAGTTCTCAACAATCAGTGCCATGAGTACTCAGTTCTCAACAATCATTGCCATCAGTACTCAGTTCTTAACAATCAGTGCCATCAGTACTCAATTCTCAACAATGAGTGCCTTCAGTACTCAGTTCTCAACAATCAGTGCCATCAGTACTCAGTTCTCAACAATCAGTGCCATCAGTGCTCAGTTCTCAACAATCAGTGCCATCAGTACTCAGTTCTCAACAATCAGTGCCATCAGTACTCAGTTCTCAACAATCAGTGCCATCAGCACTCAGTTCTCAACAATCCGTGCCATCAGTACTCAGTTCTCAACAATCAGTGCCATCAGTACTCAGTTCTCAACAATCATTGCCATCTGTACTCAGTTCTCAACAATCAGCACCATCTGTACTCAGTTCTCAACAATGAGTGCCATCAGTACTCAGTTCTCAACAATCAGTGCCATCAGTACTCAGTTCTCAACAATCAGTGCCATCAGTACTCAGTTCTCAACAATCAGCGCCTTCAGTACTCAGTTCTCAACAATCAGTGCTATCAGTACTCAGTTCTCAACAATCAGTGCCATCAGTACTCAGTTCTCAACAATCAGTGCCATCAATACTCAGTTCTCAACAATCAGTACCATCAGTACTCAGTTCTCAACAATCAGTGCTATCAGTACTCAGTTCTCAACAATCAGTGCTATCAGTACTCAGTTCTCAACAATCAGCGCCATCAGTACTCGGTTCACAACAATCAGTACCATCAGTACTCAGTTCTCAACAATCAGTGCTATCAGTACTCAGTTCTCAACAATCAGTGCTATCAGTACTCAGTTCTCAACAATCAGCGCCATCAGTACTCGGTTCACAACAATCAGTACCATCAGTACTCAGTTCTCAACAATCAGTGCTATCAGTACTCAGTTCTCAACAATCAGTGCTATCAGTACTCAGTTCTCAACAATCAGCGCCATCAGTACTCGGTTCACAACAATCAGTACCATCAGTACTCAGTTCTCAACAATCAGTGCTATCAGTACTCAGTTCTCAACAATCAGTGCTATCAGTACTCAGTTCTCAACAATCAGCGCCATCAGTACTCGGTTCACAACAATCAGTACCATCAGTACTTAGTTCATAATAACCAGTATCATCAGTACTCAGTTCACCATACTCAGGGCTATCAGTATTCAGTTCATAACAATCAGTACCATCAGTACTCAGTTCACATCAGTACTATCAGTGCTCAGTTCACAACAATTTAGTACCATTAGCACTCAATTCACTACTCTCAGTGCCATTGTACTAAGTTCATAACAATCAGTACCATCAATACTCAATTCACCACACTTAGTGCCATCAGTACTCAGTTCACCACACTCAGTACCATCAGTACTCAGTTCACCACACTCAGTGCCATCAGTACTCAGTTCACCACACTCAGTGCCATCAGTGGCACCACCACTTACAGTGCAGTACTCACCTAAGTCATCAAGGTAGTGTAGTCCGGGTACCACAGTGTGTAGCTGAGGCAGGAGGCGGCGAGCGTGGTCATCACTCACTACAGCTAAGTACAGCATCATTAGATTTGGAGGCAGCTTTGGCACGTCACTCAGATGACCACGAAACGAAATCAGGTAATCCCTGTACCGGGATAATGCTTTTATTAGCTCCCAGCTCATCCCCACTCACCAGCTACACTGCAACACTGATCATTACACCCAGTATACTTATGTTCGTCTACACTGTAAGACTGTACACTACACTAAGAGATTATGATCAGTTACAGTGTAACACTGCACATACATAAATGACTGTGATCAGCTACTGCAGAACACTGCACATTATACCAAGTTATCTTCATCAATCACAGTGTAACACTGTATATTGATCTAAGTAATCTTCATCAATCACAGTGTAACACTGTACATTGCACCAAGTTATCTTCATCAATCACAGTGTAACACTGTACATTGCACCAAGTTATCTTCATCAATCACAGTGTAACACTGTACATTGCACCAAGTTATCTTCATCAATCACAGTGTAACACTGTACATTGCACCAAGTTATCTTCATCAATCACAGTGTAACACTGTACATTGCACCAAGTTATCTTCATCAATCACAGTGTAACACTGTACATTGCACCAAGTTATCTTCATCAATCACAGTGTAACACTGTACATTGCACCAAGTTATCTTCATCAATCACAGTGTAACACCAAGTGATTATGATCAACAAACCCAGTAAAGAGTAGGGGTGTTGCGGAAACAATAAGGGAACACTACATCAACATTCAGGGTCCAAGACTATTCAACATCTTACCAGAAGATATCAGAAAAACTGCTGGAACAACTGTAGAAGCCTTCAAGAGGAAACTGGACAAATATCTTCACCAGGTGCCAAATCAACTAGGCTGTGATGGATTTGTGGGACAGCAGGCCTCCAGCAGCAACAGCCTGGTTGACCAGGCAAGCACCAGACGAGCCTGGCCCATGGCCGGGCTCCGAGAGTATTGAAACTTTCGAAACTCTTCGTAGTTATAACCAAAATGTAATACTACTCAATTACTTTGTGATCAATTTAAGTGTAACAATGTATACTACACCAAGTGATGTTTATGAGCTACACTGACTACTGACTACACTAAGGTACTTGAGGGGGTAGATCCTGGCAATGAATATTGAGTATACGGATTTGAGAAGGGCTTCTGACAGAGTTCCAGCCACACCGGAGATTGGTGAGGAAGTTAGACGCACAGGGAATAGGAGTGGAAATTTTTCCTGGGTGGAATCATGGTTGGCAGATACGCAACCAAGAGTTTACATAAATGGAAAGAAATCTGAGTTTGGATGCGTCACAAGAGGTGTTCCACAGGGATCAATGTTCTGACCTTTGTTGTTTACATTATGCATAAACGACATAGATGTAGGAATCAAAAGCAACATAAGAAAGTTTGTGGAAGACACTGAAATAGGCCATCAGATTAATTCTGATGAGGACATTAGAACATTACACAAAGATCTTCATTAACTGCTGCAGTGGTCGGAAAAGTGGCGGAAGCAGTTTAATGTAGATAATTGCAAAGTTCTAAGCCTGAGCAATTCTGGTCACTGTAAGATAGAATGGGCATAAATACGCTGGAAGATACACAGAGAAGGATAAAAAAGTTTATTGCAAGTATCTGCATCCTCTGGAATGGCGTAGAGCTTGGTGGGATATGACTGAGGTGTACTAATGGAAGACAAGAGAGGACTTGCAGCAGTGGGTTCAAGTTCGAAAAAAATTGATTAGATTAGATACAAGAAAGCACAGGCGTGATAACAGATGAGTGGAACAAACTCCCGAGTAGCCTCACTGAAGCAACAACTTTGTGTTGTTTTAAAATTAAGTTAAACAAGTATATGTATGGGTTTGGGTGGAGTCGAGTTGGACCTGTCAAGCATGGGGCAGCAGGCCTGCAGCAATGCTCTTTCTATCTTACGTTATGTCTCATAAACATGTAATATGTCAAGTACATCATACTGCTGCTGCTACCTGCACCTAGATCATACTATGCATGAAGATGTAAATGTGTATTATCATCTGTAGTATGATCTGAGTTTCCTTCTAAGTTCTTAAAATTTCTGTTCTTAAAATGTTTCATTTTATCTCTAAGGGAAAATGGGGAAAAATTATTTCCTTATCAGCTATTCGTGTCATAAAAGGCAACTAAATAGCTGGAAGCAAATGGCTAGTAACTGGTGAATGTTGCAACAAGGAGAAGGCTGGAGACAGTGGTGTCATGTCTGAGGGCAATGTGTGGTGTAAATATAAATGCAGAGTCTCTATAGTTTGGAAATTAGGAGGAGGTGCAGCATTACCAAAACTATTATCCAAAGGGCTGAGGATGGGTTATTGAGGTGGGTCGGACATTTAGAGAGGATGGAACAAAATTAAGACACATGAGTAACATTTGGATATCGTTATTTGTGATTGAAACGTTTCTCCTACACTGTGGGCTTCTTCAGTCAAATACAGAAACGAATGAAATGGAGGAAAGATGAGTAGAGGCGAGATAAAGATTTAATCCAACAACTTTTAAAAATAACTTTTAAGATGGTGAATTCCTCAGCCTGGAAAAGAATTAGTCAAAACTTTTCTCAAGACTGACCACCTCGAAAACTATTTCTCTGAGATTGACGGACTGATTGGACCATCTTCTCCACTACTCTTACTGCTCCTGCTCCTCAGTACGCTGAGGTCAGAGGTCATGTGTGGTCATACCTGCCTAAGCTCTTGGGGGTTAGTGTGAGCTGTTACCAAGCACCATGGCTTGTTGTAGTGTTTTAGAATCTCAGGTTCAAGTGTTGAAGAAGGAGGCTGAAGCTTCACATAGATGAGTTTGGGAGTGAGTGTGAGAAGGATTTAGCTGGTAAGGAGGAAATGGTCACAGTTCAGGAAGAAGGAAGATGAGGAGAGTTAATAGAGATGTAAAGGTAGGAAATCGATTCTCTGTTCTCCAAGACCAGTGTACTTCAGTGGTTAGTGAGGTTGAAGGTACCACAGATTCCCCTGCTAATCAAGGTAAGAATATTTTAATAGTAGGCAATTCTCAGGTAAGATATATGGACCGTGCATTTTGTAACAGAGACAGAAATGTCAGACAGAGAGTGTGCCTTCATGGAGCTGGTGTTGATGGCATAGTCAGCAGGTTGGATAATATTATGGCAGGTAATGGGAACAAGCCCATTATCTGTCTTAGTGCTGGGGGAAATGTCATTGGGAAGGGCAGGAGACAGGAGCTACTGGATAAGTACAGGTCAGCCATAGAAGTAGTTAGGTCTAAGGGAGGGATCCCAGTCATATGTAGCATCTTGCCTAGAAAGGGAGTGGGCAATGAATGGATGTCTAGGGCTATTGGTATAAATCGCTGGCTAGACAGGTACTGCAAGGAACTTGCAATCCCATTCATTGATAACTTGGACCTATTCTTTGGCAAACGTGATATGTATGCAAGGGATGGGGTTCATCTCTCTGGGGATAGAGTGGTTGCATTAGCCAATTCGATTGAGAGGGCAATTGATTACTTGTCTAGGAATTTAAACTGATAGATTATAGAGGTATGGGCGTTTGTGGGAAACAATCAGGCTGCAGCATTAGGGTTAAAAACAGCGGTTATTACCGGGATACCTCAGGGATATGTTTAAAAGACAATATTCAAAATAAAATTGCTAGTAATGGCAAATTAATTGATCAACAAACAAAGAGAGATAGTACCTGGAGACCTGGAGTTTACCTGGAGAGAGTTCCGGGGGTCAACGCCCCCGCGGCCCGGTCTGAGACCAGGCCTCCTGGTGAATCAGAGCCTGATCAACCAGGCTGTTGCTGCTGGCTGCACGCAAACCAACATACGAGCCACAGCCCGGCTGATCCGGAACTGACTTTAGGTGCTTGTCCAGTGCCAGCTTGAAGACTGCCAGGGGTCTGTTGGTAATCCCCCTTATGTGTGCTGGGAGGCAGTTGAACAGTCTCGGGCCCCTGACACTTATTGTATGGTCTCTTAACGTGCTAGTGACACCCCTGCTTTTCATTGGGGGGATGGTGCATCGTCTGCCAAGTCTTTTGCTTTCGTAGTGGGTGATTTTCGTGTGCAAGTTCGGTACTAGTCCCTCTAGGATTTTCCAGGTGTATATAATCATGTATCTCTCCCTCCTGCGTTCCAGGGAATACAGGTTTAGGAACCTCAAGCGCTCCCAATAATTGAGGTGTTTTATCTCCGTTATGCGCGCCGTGAAAGTTCTCTGTACATTTTCTAGGTCGGCAATTTCACCTGCCTTGAAAGGTGCTGTTAGTGTGCAGCAATATTCCAGCCTAGATAGAACAAGTGACCTGAAGAGTGTCATCATGGGCTTGGCCTCCCTAGTTTTGAAGGTTCTCATTATCCATCCTGTCATTTTTCTAGCAGATGCGATTGATACAATGTTATGGTCCTTGAAGGTGAGATCCTCCGACATGATCACTCCCAGGTCTTTGACGTTGGTGTTTCGCTCTATTTTGTGGCCAGAATTTGTTTTGTACTCTGATGAAGATTTAATTTCCTCATGGTTACCATATCTGAGTAATTGAAATTTCTCATCGTTGAACTTCATATTGTTTTCTGCAGCCCACTGAAAGATTTGGTTGATGTCTGCCAGGAGCTTTGCAGTGTCTGCAATGGAAGACACTGTCATGCAGATTCGGGTGTCATCTGCAAAGGAAGACACGGTGCTGTGGCTGACATCCTTGTCTATGTCGGATATAAGGATGAGGAACAAGATGGGAGCGAGTACTGTGCCTTGTGGAACAGAGCTTTTCACCGTAGCTGCCTCGGACTTTACTCTGTTGACGACTACTCTCTGTGTTCTGTTAGTGAGGAAATTATAGATCCATCGACCGACTTTTCCTGTTATTCCTTTAGCACGCATTTTGTGCGCTATTACGCCATGGTCACACTTGTCGAAGGCTTTTGCAAAGTCTGTATATATTACATCTGCATTCATTTTGTCTTCTAGTGCATTTAGGACCTTGTCGTAGTGGTCCAATAGTTGAGACAGACAGGAGCGACCTGTTCTAAACCCATGTTGCCCTGGGTTGTGTAACTGATGGGTTTCTAGATGCGTGGTGATCTTGCTTCTTAGGACCCTTTCAAAGATTTTTATGATATGGGATGTTAGTGCTATTGGTCTGTAGTTCTTTGCTGTTGCTTTACTGCCCCCTTTGTGGAGTGGGGCTATGTCTGTTGTTTTTAGTAACTGTGGGACGACCCCCGTGTCCATGCTCCCTCTCCATAGGATGGAAAAGGCTCGTGATAGGGGCTTCTTGCAGTTCTTGATGAACACAGAGTTCCATGAGTCTGGCCCTGGGGCAGAGTGCATGGGCATGTCATTTATCGCCTGTTCGAAGTCATTTGGCGTCAGGATAACATCGGATAGGCTTGTGTTAATCAAATTTTGTGGCTCTCTCATAAAAAATTCATTTTGATCTTCGACTCTCAGTCTGGTTAGCGGCTTGCTAAAAACTGAGTCATATTGGGACTTGAGTAGCTCACTCATTTCCTTGTTGTCATCTGTGTAGGACCCATCTTGTTTAAGTAGGGGCCCAATACTGGACGTTGTTCTCGATTTTGATTTGGCATAGGAGAAGAAATACTTTGGGTTTCTTTCGATTTCATTTATGGCTTTTAGTTCTTCCCGCGATTCCTGACTCCTAAAGGATTCTTTTAGCTTAAGTTCGATGCTTGCTATTTCTCTGACCAGTGTCTCCCTACGCATTTCAGATATATTGACCTCTTTTAGCCGCTCTGTTATTCTTTTCCGTCGCCTGTAAAGGGAGCGCCTGTCTCTTTCTGTTTTACATCTACTCCTCCTTTTTCTTAGAGGAATAAGCCTTGTGCATACATCGAGTGCTACCGAGTTAATCTGTTCTAGGCATAAGTTGGGGTCTGTGTTGCTTAGTATATCTTCCCAGCTTATATCGGTTAGGACTTGGTTTACTTGGTCCCACTTTATGTTTTTGTTATTGAAGTTGAATTTGGTGAATGCTCCCTCGTGACTAATCTCATTATGTCGGTCTGGGGCTCCGCGCATACATGACTGAACCTCAATTATGTTGTGATCTGAGTATATTGTTTTTGATATGGTGATATTTCTTATCAGATCATCATTGTTAGTGAAGATGAGGTCTAGTGTATTCTCCAGTCTAGTAGGCTCTATTATTTGCTGGTTTAAATTGAATTTTGTGCAGAGATTTGAAAGCTCGTGTGAGTGTGAGTTTTCATCAGAGCTGCCTCCTGGTGTTATTACTGCAACAATATTATTTGCTATATTCCTCCATTTTAGGTGCCTTAAGTTGAAATCCCCCAGGAGCAAGATGTTGGGTGCAGGAGCTGGAAGGTTTTCCAGACAGTGGTCAATTTTTAACAGCTGTTCCTGGAATTGCTGGGATGTTGCATCCGGAGGCTTGTAGACTATCACAATGACTAGGTTTTGGTTCTCGACCTTTACTGCTAAAACTTCCACTACATCATTTGAGGCATTTAGCAGTTCTGTGCAAACAAGTGACTCTGCAATGTACAGGCCAACCCCCCCCTTTTTCCTGTTCACTCTGTCACATCTGTATAGGTTGTAACCTGGGATCCATATTTCGTTGTCCAAGTGATCCTTTATGTGGGTCTCAGTGAAAGCCGCGAACATTGCCTTTGCCTCTGCAAGCAGTCCACGGATGAAAGGTATTTTGTTGTTTGTTGCTGGCTTTAGACCCTGTATATTTGCAAAGAAGAATGTTATCGGACTGGTGGTATTGTTGGTACTGGGGGGGGATTTTTTTTCCGGCATTAGTATCTGTATCTGTTGGTTTGGAGTGGAGGCCATCGACTGTGGTTCCACTCCAGGAATGACTGGATTTGGTGTACGATTTCTGCCATTTCCTGCCAGTTTTTTTTCCTTCCTGGCACTAAAAAACCTCTCCCTCTTGAGTGGCTGTGGCTACCCAGGTTTTCCCATGGCCTGGATGTTTTGTATCTTTTTGTCCCCTTTAGATGGTATGCCTGGCAATTTAAGTTATAGCACAGTCTTTCCTGTACTGAAGAGGTACACAGTTCAGGGTGAAAAAGCTTACAGGAAGGGAGTTTGCATTTTCCTGTTGTCATATGGGCATGGCATTTCCTAGGGTGGTCATAGTTGCACGTCCCATCTGTTTTTCCAGATTTCCCATGCCAGCAGATACCGAGTGCATAGTATGTGCACAGGTTTGGTTTCCGTTTGCCTTGGGTTTCTGTGACTGTATTCCCTGTTGGTGCATTTTTCCCTGTCTTACTTCTATCCTCCCTAGCACCAACAACGGAGCTCCCACCATTTGTTTTTGGTAATATATCCTCACTATTGCTAGTGGAGTCCTCTTGTTTGCTATTTCCTGCGGTATTTCTAGTTTGCAATATTGGTTTTATCTTATCTTTGACTACACTTGTTTCCCTACTATGGCTCCTGTCCCCTATGAGGTCATTCATATGTATTCCTTCCTGCGTATAATTCCCGACTACCTGGACAAAATCTCCAGCTTCACCATTACTGTCTCCCAGGACAGCATCTCCAGCTTCCCCATTACTGTCTCCCAGGACAGCATCTCCAGCTTCACCATTACTGTCTCCCAGGACAGCACCTCCAGCTTCACCATTACTGTCTCCCAGGACAGCACCTCCAGCTTCCCCATTACTGTCTCCCAGGACAGCACTATCAGCCCCCCATTTACTGACTACCAGGACATCATCTCCAGCCTTACAGTTTCTGACTACATGGCCAGTATCAAGGGCAGTACCATTCAGCCCGGACTTTTTATGTTCCCATCTGTTGTAGAAAGCTTCCAGGTTTTCTATGAAAGCAGCTTTGATGTTGACCTCTTTTAATACCCTTGTGATTTTAGTCCACAGATTTATCTCATTTGGGCATACCCAAAAACACTTCCCTGTTTTAATACTGCTTGTAGCTAGTTCTTGGATATCTGCACAAGGGGCGTGACACCAATTTCCACAGAAATGACAATTTATGCATGTGGAAGCCCGTTTGTTTGACTGACCACAGACTACACACAGCTTCATAATGATTTGAATGGTTGATTTACTGCAATTCTACTAGCAACCTCTTGAATATTCTATTAATAACCTGCTAGGTGGTGCACAACGAAACCGTTTGAAACCAGTCCAGGGTTCGGACCAGTCAAGGGTTCGGACCAGTCAAGGGTTCGGACCAGTCAAGGGTTCGGACCAGTCAAGGGTTCAGACCAGTCTATCTGATCTGATCAGTGGGTCACTTATTTAAACCATACTGGTCGGTGATTTGAGCTAACACATGAAGGATCTACTGGAAATTATCTACCCGAGTAATATGTGATTTGATTGATACAAAAGTATAACTTGCGTGTTGAAGAGCCGGTGACTGCTGGCACTCCTACAATGACGAACGGTCGAGCCTCCACCCTTGTTTATCAATCGCTGTATCTAGCTTCTCTATTTTTTTTTTTTCTGTCTCCACCACAATAAATGCTATATTATCACTATAGTTGACTGGTGCAAATTTTGGAGGAAGGGCGCTTTTTCTGTAGTAATAATTGCTTCTCGTTGTGTATATTGCGACCGCTGGTAACTACAGGTTATATGAAATTCACAGTAACGTCTGGTATTTCAAGAAAAGGAAACTAATGAAAGTCACTCCACTCCACTAAGTACCATTATAATACTGGTTAGTTGCTACTACAACACTGTATTCTGCTATTCACTGGTATCACTAGATTATATGCGAGTACACTAGCAGGCCAGGAAGATTATTAAAAACAGCTGACCTGTGGTAAGTTTCTGGCGACTTCTGGCACCTGCCTCTATAGGCTTATCACTTCATTTACAAATTCACCTGTTTTCAAATGACACTTTAGCCTTTATCATCAATATACTAGGGAGCCACTGTAGTATACACTATACACTATGTATACTCAATGCTTTCAGGGAGACTTTCTTTCCTCTGACACAAAGTTCAATTATTATTATTTTTCCACACGGGACAGGCCTATGATTCCCCTCTGGCAGTAAACTCTGCTAGGTAGTGCACACAATTCTCCTTTTTTTACTCAGTATATAATGTTTTCCGCCCAAGATTGGTTCCAGGCGCTAGAGGGATGTATCGTATAGGATTGATGACACAAATTAAAGTTCTAGCATGTAAGAGCGACCGTGAAAACACCAGAAAACCGGGAGCACAACGAGGCACGCTGACACGCTGACACTGAGGGCAACGAGTGACTAGCTCCCTTAAGGTTTACTATACAAATAGTAGGAGTCTAAGAAATAAAATAGATGAGCTAAGATTACTTGCAAGTGTAGGTAATATAGATATTATTGGTATAACAGAGACCTGGTTCAACCTGAAAGATAGAGAAATGCCTTCTGAATGCAACATACAGGGTTATAAACTATTCCACACTGATAGGGTCAACAGGAAGGGTGGTGGAGTGGCGATGTATGTCAGAGAAAATTTGCAATCATCAGAAGTCCTCAGGTTGTTCTTCAACTCTATATATCCTTGGTTAGGCCTCATTTAGACTATACTGCTCAGTTCTGGTCACCGTATTACAGAATGGATATAAATGCTCTGGAAAAAGTACAGAGGAGGATGACAAAGATGATCCCATGTATCAGAAATCTTCCCTATGAGGATAGACTAAGGGCTCTGAATCTGCACTCTCTTGAAAGGTCTAGAATTAGGGGGGATATGATCGAGGTGTATAAATGGAAAACAGGAATAAATAAAGGAGATGTAAATAGCGTGCTGAAAATTTCCAGCCAAGACAGGACTCGCAGCCATGGTTTCAAGTTGGAAAAATTCAGATTCAGGAAGGATATAGGAAAGCACAGGTTTGGTAATAGAGTTGTGGATGAGTGGAACAAACTCCTGAGTACAGTTATTCAGGCTAAAACGTTGTGTAATTTTAAAAATAGGTTAGATAAATTCATGAGTGGGTGTGGGTGGGTGTGAGTTGGACCTGACTAGCTTTTGCTGCTGGGTCTGGTGGCGTGCTCCTTCCTTGAGTGGAGGTGACCAGACTGGGTGGGTCATTTTGCTAATCCGGGGGGGGGGGTCATTGGGTTTATCCGGGGAGGGGGCACATGGACCTGCTCCGCATGGGCCAGTAAGCCTGTTGCAGTGTTCCTTCTTTCTTACGTTCTTATGTTCCTTTTTATTCTTCTCTACATTTCACTGAAAAAGTCAACTGCAACTGTTGCAGATTTAGCTAACTCTTACACTTGACTACATACTAAGAAATTCACTACAAATTACACCAACACCAGCGTCTTCTAAACAACAGTAGCATCGACACCAACAACAACACAGACAACATCAACACCAACAACATTAATACCAGCATTGTCAACACCATCAACTTCAATGCAACCAACATCAAAGCCATCAATATCAACCTCGACAGTTACATCAGTACCATCAATGACAAAACCATTAACATCGAAGAGCAACGAAAGCACCAACAACGTCAACGCCAGCTAGAGTAGTAACGTCAGAATAAAACAACTAACACAAACAAACTAAAAACATGAACATCAACAATGCCAACATCAACAATGTCAATACCATCAATCTCAAAATGAACATCATTTCCAACATCACCAAGAACATCAGCATAACATAGGCCAAGACGACCAGCATCAACACAATCAACGTCAACATAAACATCAACATGAACATTAACATCAACGTCAACACCAACAACATCAACTCCATGTTAGCATTAACAATGTCATCATCATCATCCAGATCACAAACATCGTGATTAAGAACATCGTGATCACCAACATCGTGATCAAGAACATCGTGATCACCAACATCGTGATCAAGAACATCGTGATCAGCAACATCGTGATTAACAACATCGTGATCAAGAACAACGTGATCACCAACATCGTGATCACCAACATCGTGATCACCAACATTGTGATCACCAACATCGTGATCAAGAACATCGTGATCACCAACATCGTGATCACCAACATCGTGATCAAGAACATCATGATCACCAACATCGTGATCAAGAACATCGTGATCAGCAACATCGTGATTAACAACATCGTGATCACCAACATCGTGATCACCAACATCGTGATCACCAACATCGTGATTACCAACATCGTGATCACCAACATTGTGATCACCAACATCATGATCACCAACATCGTGATCACCAACATCGTGATCACCAACATCGTGATCACCAACATTGTGATCACCAACATCGTGATCACCAACATCGTGATCACCAACATCGTGATCACCAACATCGTGATCACCAACATTGTGATCACCAACATCATGATCACCAACATCGTGATCACCAACATCGTGATCACCAACATCGTGATCACCAACATCATGATCACCAACATTGTGATCACCAACATCATGATCACCAACATCGTGATCACCAACATCGTGATCACCAAAATCGTGATCACCAACATCGTGATCACCAACATCGTGATCAAGAACATCATGATCACCAACATCGTGATCAAGAACATCGTGATCAGCAACATCGTGATTAACAACATCGTGATCACCAACATCGTGATCACCAACATCGTGATCACCAACATCGTGATCACCAACATTGTGATCACCAACATCATGATCACCAAAATCGTGATCACCAACATCGTGATCACCAACATCATGATCACCAACATCGTGATCACCAAAATCGTGATCACCAACATCGTGATCACCAACATCGTGATCACCAACATCGTGATCACCAACTTCGTGATCACCAACATCGTGATCACCAACATCGTGATCACCAACATCGTGATCACCAACATCATGATCACCAACATCGTGATCACCAACATCGTGATCACCAACATCATGATCACCAACATCGTGATCACCAACATCATGATCACCAACATCGTGATCACCAACATCGTGATCACCAACATCATGATCACCAACATCGTGATCACCAACATCGTGATCACCAACATCGTGATCACCAACATCGTGATCACCAACATCGTGATCACCAAAATCGTGATCACCAACATCATGATCACAAACATCGTGATCACCAACATCGTGATCACCAACATTGTGATCACCAACATCGTGATCACCAACATCGTGATCACCAACATCGTGATCACCAACTTCGTGATCACCAACATCGTGATCACCAACATCGTGATCACCAACATCGTGATCACCAACATCGTGATCACCAAAATCGTGATCACCAACATCGTGATCACCAACATCATGATCACCAACATCGTGATCACCAACATCATGATCACCAACATCGTGATCACCAACACCGTGATCACCAACATCGTGATCGCCAACATCGTGATCACCAACATCGTGATCACCAACGTCGTGATCACCAACATCGTGATCACCAACATCGTGATCACCAACATCGTGATCACCAACATCGTGATCACCAACATCATGATCACCAACATCGTGATCACCAACGTCGTGATCACCAACGTCGTGATCACCAACATCGTGATCACCAACATCGTGATCACCAACATCGTGATCACCAACATCGTGATCACCAACATCGTGATCACCAACATCATGATCACCAACATCATGATCACCAACGTCGTGATCACCAACATCATGATCACCAACGTCGTGATCTCCAACATCGTGATCACCAACATCGTGATCACCAACGCCGTGATCACCAACATCGTGATCACCAACATCATGATCACCAACATCGTGATCACCAACATCGTGATCACCAACATCGTGATCACCAACGTCGTGATCAACAACATCGTGATCACCAACATCATGATCACCAACATCGTGATCACCAACGTCGTGATCACCAACATCGTGATCACCAACATCGTGATCACCAACATCGTGATCACCAACATCGTGATCACCAACATCATGATCACCAACATCGTGATCACCAACATCATGATCACCAACGTCGTGATCACCAACATCGTGATCACCAACATCGTGATCACCAACATCGTAATCACCAACATCATGATCACCAACATCATGATCACCAACGTCGTGATCACCAACATCATGATCACCAACGTCGTGATCACCAACATCGTGATCACCAACATCGTGATCACCAACATTGTGATCACCAACATCGTGATCACCAACATCGTGATCACCAACATCGTGATCACCAACATCGTGATCACCAACATTGTGATCACCAACATCATGATCACCAACATCGTGATCACCAACATCGTGATCACCAACATCGTGATCACCAACATTGTGATCACCAACATCATGATCACCAACATCGTGATCACCAACATCGTGATCACCAACATCGTGATCACCAACATTGTGATCACCAACATCGTGATCACCAACATCGTGATCACCAACATCGTGATCACCAACATCGTGATCACCAACATTGTGATCACCAACATCATGATCACCAACATCGTGATCACCAACATCGTGATCACCAACATCGTGATCACCAACATCATGATCACCAACATTGTGATCACCAACATCATGATCACCAACATCGTGATCACCAACATCGTGATCACCAAAATCGTGATCACCAACATCGTGATCACCAACATCGTGATCAAGAACATCATGATCACCAACATCGTGATCAAGAACATCGTGATCAGCAACATCGTGATTAACAACATCGTGATCACCAACATCGTGATCACCAACATCGTGATCACCAACATCGTGATCACCAACATTGTGATCACCAACATCATGATCACCAAAATCGTGATCACCAACATCGTGATCACCAACATCATGATCACCAACATCGTGATCACCAAAATCGTGATCACCAACATCGTGATCACCAACATCGTGATCACCAACATCGTGATCACCAACTTCGTGATCACCAACATCGTGATCACCAACATCGTGATCACCAACATCGTGATCACCAACATCATGATCACCAACATCGTGATCACCAACATCGTGATCACCAACATCATGATCACCAACATCGTGATCACCAACATCATGATCACCAACATCGTGATCACCAACATCGTGATCACCAACATCATTATCACCAACATCGTGATCACCAACATCGTGATCACCAACATCGTGATCACCAACATCGTGATCACCAACATCGTGATCACCAAAATCGTGATCACCAACATCATGATCACCAACATCGTGATCACCAACATCGTGATCACCAACATCGTGATCACCAACATCGTGATCACCAACATCGTGATCACCAACATCGTGATCACCAACTTCGTGATCACCAACATCGTGATCACCAACATCGTGATCACCAACATCGTGATCACCAACATCGTGATCACCAAAATCGTGATCACATACATCGTGATCACCAACATCATGATCACCAACATCGTGATCACCAACATCGTGATCACCAACATCGTGATCACCAACACCGTGATCACCAACATCGTGATCGCCAACATCGTGATCACCAACATCGTGATCACCAACGTCGTGATCACCAACATCGTGATCACCAACATCGTGATCACCAACATCGTGATCACCAACATCGTGATCACCAACATCATGATCACCAACATCGTGATCACCAACGTCGTGATCACCAACGTCGTGATCAACAACATCGTGATCACCAACATCGTGATCACCAACATCGTGATCACCAACATCGTGATCACCAACATCGTGATCACCAACATCATGATCACCAACATCATGATCACCAACGTCGTGATCACCAACATCATGATCACCAACGTCGTGATCTCCAACATCGTGATCACCAACATCGTGATCACCAACGTCGTGATCACCAACATCGTGATCACCAACATCATGATCACCAACATCGTGATCACCAACATCGTGATCACAAACATCGTGATCACCAACGTCGTGATCACCAACATCGTGATCACCAACATCATGATCACCAACATCGTGATCACCAACGTCGTGATCACCAACATCGTGATCACCAACATCGTGATCACCAACATCGTGATCACCAACATCGTGATCACCAACATCATGATCACCAACATCGTGATCACCAACATCATGATCACCAACGTCGTGATCACCAACATCGTGATCACCAACATCGTGATCACCAACATCGTAATCACCAACATCATGATCACCAACATCATGATCACCAACGTCGTGATCACCAACATCATGATCACCAACGTCGTGATCACCAACATCGTGATCACCAACATCGTGATCACCAACGTCGTGATCACCAACATCGTGATCACCAACATCATGATCACCAACGTCGTGATCACCAACATCTTGATCACCAACATCGTGATCACCAACGTCGTGATCACCAACGTCGTGATCACCAACATCGTGATCACCAACATCATGATCACCAACGTCGTGATCACCAACATCATGATCACCAACATCGTGATCACCAACGTCGTGATCACCAACATCGTCATCACCAACATCGTGATCACCAACATCGTGATCACCAACATCGTGATCACCAACATTGTGATCACCAACATCATGATCACCAACATCGTGATCACCAACATCGTGATCACCAACATCGTGATCACCAACATCATGATCACCAACATTGTGATCACCAACATCATGATCACCAACATCGTGATCACCAACATCGTGATCACCAAAATCGTGATCACCAACATCGTGATCACCAACATCGTGATCAAGAACATCATGATCACCAACATCGTGATCAAGAACATCGTGATCAGCAACATCGTGATTAACAACATCGTGATCACCAACATCGTGATCACCAACATCGTGATCACCAACATCGTGATCACCAACATTGTGATCACCAACATCATGATCACCAAAATCGTGATCACCAACATCGTGATCACCAACATCATGATCACCAACATCGTGATCACCAAAATCGTGATCACCAACATCGTGATCACCAACATCGTGATCACCAACATCGTGATCACCAACTTCGTGATCACCAACATCGTGATCACCAACATCGTGATCACCAACATCGTGATCACCAACATCCTGATCACCAACATCGTGATCACCAACATCGTGATCACCAACATCATGATCACCAACATCGTGATCACCAACATCATGACCACCAACATCGTGATCACCAACATCGTGATCACCAACATCATGATCACCAACATCGTGATCACCAACATCGTGATCACCAACATCGTGATCACCAACATCGTGATCACCAACATCGTGATCACCAAAATCGTGATCACCAACATCATGATCACCAACATCGTGATCACCAACATCGTGATCACCAACATTGTGATCACCAACATCGTGATCACCAACATCGTGATCACCAACATCGTGATCACCAACTTCGTGATCACCAACATCGTGATCACCAACATCATGATCACCAACATCGTGATCACCAACATCGTGATCACCAAAATCGTGATCACCAACATCGTGATCACCAACATCATGATCACCAACATCGTGATCACCAACATCATGATCACCAACATCGTGATCACCAACACCGTGATCACCAACATCGTGATCGCCAACATCGTGATCACCAACATCGTGATCACCAACGTCGTGATCACCAACATCGTGATCACCAACATCGTGATCACCAACATCGTGATCAGCAACATCGTGATCACCAACATCATGATCACCAACATCGTGATCACCAACGTCGTGATCACCAACGTCGTGATCACCAACATCGTGATCACCAACATCGTGATCACCAACATCGTGATCACCAACATCGTGATCACCAACATCGTGATCACCAACATCATGATCACCAACATCATGATCACCAACGTCGTGATCACCAACATCATGATCACCAACGTCGTGATCTCCAACATCGTGATCACCAACATCGTGATCACCAACGTCGTGATCACCAACATCGTGATCACCAACATCATGATCACCAACATCGTGATCACCAACATCGTGATCACCAACATCGTGATCACCAACGTCGTGATCACCAACATCGTGATCACGAACATCATGATCACCAACATCGTGATCACCAACGTCGTGATCACCAACATCGTGATCACCAACATCGTGATCACCAACATCGTGATCACCAACATCGTGATCACCAACATCATGATCACCAACATCGTGATCACCAACATCATGATCACAAACGTCGTGATCACCAACATCGTGATCACCAACATCGTGATCACCAACATCGTAATCACCAACATCATGATCACCAACATCATGATCACCAACGTCGTGATCACCAACATCATGATCACCAACGTCCTGATCACCAACATCGTGATCACCAACATCGTGATCACCAACGTCGTGATCACCAACATCATGATCACCAACGTCGTGATCACCAACATCATGATCACCAACATCGTGATCACCAACATCGTGATCACCAACATCGTGATCACCAACATCGTGATCACCAACATCATGATCACCAACATCGTGATCACCAACATCGTGATCACCAACATCATGATCACCAACATCGTGATCACCAACATCGTGATCACCAACATCGTGATCACCAACGTCGTGATCACCAACATTGTGATCACCAACATCATGATCACCAACATCGTGATCACCAACATCGTGATCACCAACGTCGTGATCACCAACGTCGTGATCACCAACATCGTGATCACCAACATCATGATCACCAACGTCGTGATCACCAACATCATGATCACCAACATCGTGATAACTGTGGAAAATAATGTATTTTCCAGAAAAAAATAGTGTATTTTTTATGTAAATTAGTGTAACATACTGTATTTAACAAAATTTATGTCATAAAAAATGGGAAGCTGCGCCTCCGCAGAGGAGACTCGCCATGTTTGAACTGGTCAACACAAACGTTTGTGAATAATGGGAAAAAATTTTCATGCTCTTGAGCAGTGGTTCCCAAACTTTTTCAGCTTGTTACCCAATTTAACATGCCACATTAAGCATGTTACCCCTTTCACAAAATGTTGTTCATATTGATATATATGGCTAAACGTGAACGTATACAGCCTCACATACTCTGCTAATTTTAGCAAAACCATTGAAAACGTAAGAACCACACATACATTATATATAAAATTAATAATAGCTACAAATTCACAGTAACAGTGGGTAAATACTAACTATATACTGCACAGGGCAGTACACATACATACCAGCTTATGTCTACCTCGGCTGATGCTCACAGATAAACTGACAGTGTGAAATAGAGGCAGCCTCAGGAAGTGAGTGACGCGTACTGGACAGGTCGATCTGGGCTACTGAGTGACTTTTGTCCTGAAGCATACTTGTCAAAATACTTTTGGGTTTCCACACACTTAGCTATATATTTCTTCTTTTCTAATACTGTATATTAGTTTTTGATGTTTATTGTTATTTGGTTTAACTTTATTACTTACTTATAATAGGTTTACTTTACAACTTTATATACTAAGACAAAGTTAACAATAATCCTCATACCGGGTACCGCATTGTTTTCTTGATTTTCAGAATTCATAACTTTTTCTGTCACCCCTCCATTACCCCCCAAAAATGGTTAAATTACCCCCAGGGGGTAATTTACCCCCAGTTTGGGAACCACTGCTCTAGAGGTTAAAATTGTGTTGACACCTCTCAAATAGGAGGCGAAATTGTTGGACATGCATTCCTGCATAACTTGAGATATCAGGCGACTGGACAAGACAGCTGCAGGAACCTCAGATAAGTTTGTTTATGTTTAACTCTGGCCAGTGTTATTTTCATGGATAGACAGTGAGGTTTTCTGAGTATGATACACCTTGATCTCCAGTCAAATTGGCGAGTGATTTTAAGACATTCTCCTTTTATGTATATGTATATGTATATTAATTTAATATGCAGTCCACAAATTTATATATTTGCCAGAATTCCTGGTGTATGTACATTTCATTTGTAATTAATAGGTCTAAAGCAACTTGTGGTTATGACAGTGGTAGGTATCGAAGGGGGACATTTTTTGCGACCTAGGTGTCCCAAATTCCTACTTGTCTATGTAACTGATAAATAATAATTATCTTTGTTATCATTTACTGTTATGTACATTGTGATCACCAACATCGTGATCACCAACATCGTGATCACCAACATCGTGATCACCAACATCGTGATCACCAACATCGTGATCACCAACATCGTGATAACCAACATGGTGATCACCAACATCGTGATCACCAACATCGTGATAACCAACATTGTGATCACCAACATTGTGATCACCAACATTGTGATCACCAACATCGTGATCACCAACATCGTGATAACCAACATGGTGATCACCAACATGGTGATCACCAACATGGTGATCACCAACATGGTGATCACCAACATCGTGATCACCAACATCGTGATCACCAACATCGTGATCACCAACATCCTCAACACCAGCCTCACCATAAAAACATAAACATCGCTACTACCAGAACAATTAATGTCTAAGCCAAACACGGCAACACCAACACCAACTTTATCAACACTAGAAAAGTCAAGATTAACAACTCACTGAGGCTGCACATGTTGTAGGATCTCGTCGGACGTGGTGGTTGCATCGTCATGAAGGTAGTGGTGGTGTAGGGCCAGTCCTATGCATTGATGATTGCAGTTGGTGAGAATCTTCAGCAGGTCAAGCAGATCAGACACTTTATCAGGTTCACTGGCGATGTCAATGTACACCTCGGATGGTCTGAGGTGTGGAAAAAGAACTTTGCAGCACAACACCTGATTTTCTCTTATACATATCGGTTTATCAGTATTGATGAATTGAGCGATTTCCCTGGTAATATCATTATTGCATTTGGTGTTCTCAATGAGGCGCAACCACTGGTCCACGTTACACTTATCAGACAGATTCCTGTTAGCCTCACGTATAAGATGGACAATTTCCTTCGTGATAGCTTTAGGTACCCGATCAAGTAAGAGGTGAAGCAGCCCGGCCACATGAACCAGAACATTGTAGTACTTGGCCATATTTATGCTAGTTGCCCTGACGCTCTGTTTTAACACTTCCCTAATGCTGACAGGCAGTGCAGAAGACTTTAGATAGTCCTTGAGTGTTATTACAATATGAAGAGCACTGAAGTAGTCTTGTATTCCCTGGTGGGGTACTGAGTACTGCTCCTTGATACCTAGCCAAGTCCAATTTGGCTTCAATTTCAGGAATGATGAAAGAATCTCATCGTAAGGTATATCATATGCATCACAAGTAGATATCAGTCGATCTACTGCTGCTTCATCAAGAATAAGTTGTTGACGTGAAAGGCTATCAAGTGATATTATATATAATGTCCTTAATATTTCTTGAATCTTGTCCATTAAGTGAATTTCATTCCTATCTTTGTTCATCAATCTTTTTAATAACTTTCGTTGACATAGAAGATGTATTTCATGGTAGATTTCTGTTTCAGTGATGGTCATTGTGTTTATCTCGTCTGAAGGTTGGTCCCAGAGGTAAACAAAAAGTGTTAAATTACTTGGCAATCTTAAGTGTTCATGAAGACCTTCAAATGACTTCAGCTTGTTTAACAGTTTTTCAGTGCTTCTGTTAGTATTAGTGTAGCGAGTTATTTCTCGGTGAGTCCGGATCACAAACTCCTTCAAATATTCTTTTTTTATGCCAAGTAATTCAGCATATGTTACTTCATATTCTTCAGGGATCATCAACCTGAACATTTCAACCTTTTCAGGTCTTGAGGTGCATATAAAAGTTATGTAAGGAGAGTTCTGGAATTCATGTAAAAGACCTTTAACTAATGCTGTAGAACTGTCATTAAGTTCGTCCAGTCCATCAATGAGTATTAGGACCTTACAAAGCTTTATTATTTTCGACAGAGCATTTCCGAAATTTAATGAAATATTTGGTAATAGGCGGTGTTGGAGATGCTGGTAGGAGTCCATGGTAGAGTCTCTGCACTCTACCCACAACAAGAGTTGGTAATTGTCTAAACCTTTAATTTGTCCTTGACTGCCATCTGCCCATTTCCCTGTTATTAGCTTCATTAGAGTAGTCTTTCCACTCTCTGCCAAACCTTCAAGTAGCAGTATTTTAGGTCGTGCAGGTAATGACACAGATGTGGTCTGAAGAAGTTCGAAGAGATCTTGATAATCTATATGTTCACCTTCACCTCTCCGATTTCCTAGTTTGACTTCGATATTGATAAAATTATTGTCTACTCTAAGTGGAAGGTCAATTCCGAGAAAAGACACCGGGTTGATAAAAGTCATGTTTTGAAAGACCCTCTTTAGTTCATTACAACTGTCATTAATGATAATCTCTTTAATATTATCACTAGTATACATTATTATGTCTTCCTCTCCGAGAATCTCACTCATGATGTAGTCCAGGTTGTTATTCATCTGTTGTATTTCGCTCTTAACTTCTTCCTTGTCCCGCCAATACCGCTCTCCAGATGATAAAAGACACCCAGTTAACACCTCCCGAAGCTTCATCATAGTGAGAAAATACTCTTCATCAGGAACTGGACGTTGGCTATGAATAACGTCGTTCCTCATGTTCTTTACAGCAGTGACGAAGTACTCCATTTTTGTACTTGGAGAGAACCATTTTGGATCATGGAGAGGAGCTACATTCTCACAGGCTAGCCTGATGCTTAAATAAAGCAAATGCACACTAAACCCTGTTCCATCTGGGCTATTACTAATTAAATTCTTATCAGTTTTGCTAAACCTGAAGTTGCTTTTGTGTCTTAAGTAGTTTGCTGAAGATGTTGGAGGCAATTTATTTAAGTAATCATCCAGCTTTATATCAGGAGGTTTATCCGGGGTTCCCCAGCAGAATACTCTATACAGGACTTGCCTGCCACACACAGTCACAGCTCGAGTAAGCCTGAAGCTGTTATTTTCCCCTTTAGATATTAAAGCCATTGTGGTTTACAAGGAAAACTTCTGATATAATTCTGCCATTGATGGAACTCCAGTTGCTTCTGTAAATAATGAGGCTCACGGTGGTGGATGTTTTGTTGTTCCTGAAAATAATGCTGCTAATAATTTCTGCAGAAACTGTTGCTGATTCTTTCACACGTCTGCAGATAAAGTTGTGAATGATGCTGCTGATTCTTCTGCATGTATTATAATTGATTTAAAACTTATTGCTTCTGCGAAGTTCATGCCAAGTTGAGTCTCTCACAGTTTACCAAAACATCACCACTGAAAATATAAAAAACGAAATAATCCTGTATAACATTTCAAGTGAGAATCAAAATCATGTATATTATAAATGACGGAGTCAAAGGTTTATAATATGACAAGTAACTCGAAGAAAAATGTATATTACAAATGATTAAATGAAGATTTGTTAAATTTAAAGTAATGGACAAATACATACATAAAAAATAAAACAGCCTACTCAATGTGTTACGTAACTAGTGACAAACTGAAATATTTCACATTAAAGTAACAGATGGTATCATGAATATACATTTATTATGCAAATATCGCAAACAAGACACAATATGCAAAACAACCACGGGGGGGGGGGGGAATGATGGCTCTAGGCCTATCGTGTTGCAATCGGCACATCATCAGGAGCATGCAGTGATGAAGGAAAAAGGAGATTCAAGCAAAAACGGTCAGTCCTTAATAACAACAACAACAACAACAACAACAACAACAACAACAACAATAATAATAATAATAATAATAATAATAATAATAATAATATCTTTATTTCTACAAGTACGTGTATAAGGTATACAAGTCTAGCTAACATCAGTGATATACTATATAGAGAGCCGCTTGATATGCAGAGCATTTCGGGCAAATTAGGTCAATTTTGTCCCAGGATGCAACCCACACCAGTCCGCTAACACCCAGGTGCCAGCCATACCGGGGATTCGAACTCTGGACTTCAGTGTGTGAGCTGAGTGCATTAGCAATCGTGTTACGGGACACCCTTGCTGGAGGCAGAGAGAAGAGAGGCAGCAGGCAGGATGTGCCCCCAGGCATACCTGGAGTTTACCTGCAGAGGGTTTCGGGGGTTAATGCCCCCGTGGCTCGGTGTGAGACCAGGTCTCATGGTATATCACGGTCTGATCAACCAGGATGTTACTGCTGGCCGCACGCAAACTAAAGTACGAACCACAGCCCGGTTGGTTAGGTACTGATTTTAGGTGCCTGTCCAGTGCGTTCTTGAAGACAGCCAGGGGTCTATTGGCAATCCCCCTTATGTATGTTGGGAGGCAGTTGAACAGTCTTGGGCCACGGACACTTATTGTGTTGTCTTTCAGTGTACTCATGGCACCCCCTGCTTTTCATCGGGGGAATGTTTTCGTGTGCATATTTGGTACTGATCCCCCTAGGATTTTCCAAATGTATATTATCATATCTCTCTCGCCTGCACTCCAGGGAATACAGGTCAAGGGCCTTCAACTGTTCCCAGTAATTTAAGTGCCTTATCGTACTTATGTGTGCCATGAAAGTTCTTTGTACACTCTCCAGGTCAGCAATTTTGCCTGCTTTGAAGGGGAAAGTTAGTGTACAGCAATACTCCAGCCTAGAGAGAACAAGCAATTTGAAGAGAATCATCATGGGCTTGGCATCCCAAGTTTTGAAGGTTCTCATTATTCACCCTATCATTTTCCTAGCAGATGCAGTAGATACATTGTTGTGGTCTTTGAAGGCGAGGTCCTTCCCATTACTTTTTCGCTCTATTGTATGATTAGAATTTGTCATATACCCTGATACAGTTTTAATTTACTCAAGTTTTCCATATGTGAGTAGTTGAAATTTCTCTTCATTGAACTTCATATTGTTTTGAGTGGCCCATTTGAAGATTTGGTTAATGCAAATGTAATATACACAGACTTTGCGAAAATCTTCGCCAAATGTGACCATGGTGTAATAGCGCACAAAATGCATGCTAAAGGAATAACAGGAAAAGTTGATAGATGGATCTATAATTTCCTCACAAACAGAACACAAAGAGTAGTAGTCAACAGAGTAAAGTCTGAGGCGGCTACGGTGAAAAGCTCTGTTCTGCAAGGCACAGTACTCGCTCCCATCTTGTTTCTCATCCTCATATCTGACATAGACAAGGATGTCAGCCACAGCACCGTGTCTTCCTTTGCAGATGACACCCGAATCTGCATGACAGTGTCTTCCATTGCAGACACTGCAAGGCTCCAGGCGGACATCAACCAAATCTTTCAGTGGGCTGCAGAAAACAATATGAAGTTCAACGATGAGGAATTTCAATTACTCCGATATGGTAAACCTGAGAAAATTAAAACTTCATCAGAGTATAAAACAAATTCCAGCCACAAAATAGAGCGAAAAACTAACGTCAAAGACCTGGGAGTGATCATGTCGGAGGATCTCACCTTCAAGGACCATAACATTGTATCAATCACATCTGCTAGAAAAATGACAGGATGGATAATGAGAACCTTCAAAACTAGTGATGCCAAGCCCATGATGACACTCTTCAGGTTGCTTGTTCTATCTAGGCTGGAATATTGCTGCACACTAACAGCACCTTTCAAGGCAGGTGAAATTACTGACCTAGAAAATGTACAGAGAACCTTCACGGCACGCATAACGGAGATAAAACACCTCAATTACTGGGAGCGCTTAAAGTTCCTGAACCTGTACTCCCTGGAATGCAGGCAGGAGAGATAAATGATTATATACACCTAGAAAATCCTAGAGGGACTAATACAGAACTTGCACACGAAAATCACTCACTACGAAAGCAAAAGACTCGGCAGACGATGCAACATCCCCCCAATGAAAAGCAGGGGTGTCACTAGCACTTTAAGAGACAATGCAGTAAGTATCAGGGGTCCAAGACTGTTCAACTGCCTCCCAGCACACACAAGGGAGATTACCAATAAACCCCTGGCTGTCTTCAAGCAGGCACTGAACAAGCACCTAAAGTCGGTACCTGACCAGCTGGGCTGTGGCTCATTCGTTGGATTGCGTGCAGGGAGCAGTAAAAGCCTGGTTGATCAGGCTCTGATCCACCATGAGTTCTGGTCACAGACCGGGCCGTGGGGCGTTAACCCCTGGAACTCTCTCCAGGTAAACTCCAGATGCCCGTTTGGAGTCTTGCGGTGTTTTCGATGGAGGTCACTGTCATGGCAATCCAGGTGTCATCCACAAAGAAAGACACGGAGCTATGGCTTACATCTCTCTCAGATATGAGGATGAGGAATAGATGAGAATAGAATATTTACTATTTCCCTGTGTGTTCTATTTGTCAGGAAGTTATAAATCCATCTACCAACTTTTCCTGTTATTCCTGTATCACACATTGTGTGCATTATTACACCATGGTCACACATGTCGGAATCTTTTGCAAAATCTGTGCATACAACATCTGTATGTTGTTTATTCAGTGGCTAGGACAGGCAGGAGCGACCTGCTCTAAACCCGTGTTGCCCTGGGTTATGTAACTGATGGGTATCTAGATGGTTGGCGATCTTGTCTCTTAGGACCCTTTCAAAGATTTTTATGATATGGGATGTTAGTGCTTTCGGTCTGCAGTTCTTTGAAATTGCTTTACTGCCACCTTTGTGGAGTGGGGCTATGTCTGTTGCTTTCAGTGTGTGTGGGATGACCCCTGTGTCCATGCTCCCTCTCCATAGAAAGATGAAGGAACGCGACATGTTCTTCTTGCAATGCTTGATGAACACGGAGTTCCATGACTCTGGGCGTGGGGCAGATTGCGTGGACATATCATTTATTGCCTTTTCAAAGTCTTGTGGAGTTAGAATAATATCTGAGATTTTTTAAATGACCAAATTTTGGGTCTCGTTCATAATGAATTTATTTGGATTGTGGACCCTTATGTTATTACTGTTCTTGCTGCTGAACAGCGGTTTAGTGCCGATGAAGGTAGCGTAGGTAGCAATGATACGGCCGTGGACTAGTTTGGCTTTAATTGGATAGGAGTGAGTACACAACTAGAAGACAAAAAGAATGCAGATGTAATATATACAGACTTTGCAAAAGCCTTCGACAAGTGTGACCATGGCGTAATAGCGCAGAAAATGCGTGCTAAAGGAATAACAGGAAAAGTCGGTCGATGGATCTATAATTTCCTCACTAACAGAACACAGAGAGTAGTCGTCAACAGAGTAAAGTCCGAGGCAGCTACGGTGAAAAGCTTTGTTCCACAAGGCACAGTACTCGCTCCCATCTTGTTCCTCATCCTCATATCCGACATAGACAAGGATGTCAGCCACAGCACCGTGTCTTCCTTTGCAGATGACACCTGAATCTGCATGACAGTGTCTTCCATTGCAGACACTGCAAGGCTCCAGGCGGACATCGACCAAATCTTTCAGTGGGCTGCAGAAAACAATATGAAGTTCAACGATGAGAAATTTCAATTACTCAGATATGGTAAACACAGGAAATTAAATCTTCATCAGAGTACAAAACAAATTCTGGCCACAAAATAGAGCGAAACACCAACGTCAAAGACGTGGGAGTGATCATGTCGGAGGATCTCACCTTCAAGGACCATAACATTGTATCAATCGCATCTGCTAGAAAAATGACAGGATGGATAACGAGAACCTTCAAAACTAGGGAGGCCAAGCCCATGATGACACTCTTCAGGTCACTTGTTCTATCTAGGCTGGAATATTGCTGCACACTAACAGCACCTTTCAAGGCAGGTGAAATTGCTGACCTAGAAAATGTACAGAGAACCTTCACGGCGCGCATAACGGAGATAAAACACCTCAATTACTGGGAGCACTTGAGGTTCCTAAACCTGTATTCCCTGGAACACAGGCGGGAGAGATACATGATTATATACACCTGGAAAATCCTAGAGGGACTAGTACCGAACTTGCACACGAAAATCACTCACTACGAAAGCAAAAGACTTGGCAGACGATACAACATCCCCCCAATGAAAAGCAGGGGTGTCACTAGCACGTTAAGAGACCATACAATAAGTGTCAGGGGCCCGAGACTGTTCAACTGTCTCCCAGCATACATAAGGGGGATTACCAATAGACCCGTGGCAGTCTTCAAGCTGGGACTGGACAAGCACCTAAAGTCGGTTCCTGACCAGCCGGGCTGTGGCTCGTATGTTGGTTTGAGTGCAGTCAGCAGCAACAGCCTGGTTGATCAGGCTCTGATCCACCAGGAGGCCTGGTCACAGACCGTGCCGCGGGGGCGTTGACCCCCGGAACTCTCTCCAGGTAAACTCCAGGTAAACACAACGGGCAGTGTGAGGGAGTGACCGCAAGCCAGTCCGTGGAGGGGGAGCACTTGTGCCTATCAGGTCGGTCGGCCTAGGAGTGAGACCGAATGGGCTCAGCCTCCCACTGACCTGGGTGAGCCTACAGAGGGCAGCACTTAAATGCCGTGAAATATGAACTAGTCAGAACAGACGGCTAGGCTGTGTGTTCTGACAGTACAGGCTGTCTACATATGCTCGGCCATGCACCTCGCATCATCCGGACGTGACAATACTGGTGGGCCGGTAGGTATAAAGGAATTACTTACACTGGCTACCCCAGAGAGGGACTGGCTTTCGCTCACTTGTAAATAAAAATGGACATAAAAATGCAACAGGCAAAAAAAAACTCTCCCAACCAGGGGAAGAGAAAACTGGTTTGCCCGCGCTGTTTCATTGAGGAGAGAGTCCGGAGATGTCAGCACTGGAACTAAAATCTTCTATATACAGGTTGTCCGCAGGGCTGAACATCAGTTGACCACTCGTCTACGAACGTTGTTGCACCCTCACATCTGCAAACAATGACTGACAGTAGCATTTCCTAAGGTGTGACATGTGACTCAGAGGGCGGCACTGCCCTGACCATGACACAGGCTTTTTTTTTTTATAAAAACACTGGGTGCACATACCTGCAATAATACTATATCCATGGAATTCATTACACTCTGGGTACCCTTCTAAAAGTATCTACATAATTACATGATGTTGGCCACCCTGGCTCCATTATCAACTAGCTATACAATGTGTGTGCATTTATACCCATTTCTGCAAGCAAACAATTAGCATAACTAGCGTAGGAGTCAGAGAAGTCAGTAGGTACATCAATGTCACAGAAATGTACTGTTGTCCTGGGTCGCAGGCCATAAGTATGGAGCCTTACTGGGCCGTCTTCAGTAACAGTAGTAGTGGGAGAAGGGGTAGACAGGTTGTCCCAAGCATTGTTCTGATTGTGGTGTTGCAACGCACACGAATACAGTTCTGCTTCGACCTGCACATGGTCCACATACTTCATGTGATCAAGGTGGGCTTCCTTGATAGTTCTCATAGCAATCTCCCTCACCTCGAACTTATTGCCACGGAGCTGTTGGAGGACACGGTAAGGACCCACGAATTTTGGGACAAGTTTGTGCATACCTGGGGTCTGCGCTGGGTTGAGCAACATGACTTTGCAACCTGGTTCCACTTTGCTTTCCTTGGCGTGGGCATTGCACTCAGATGTGAACCTATCAGTAGCTTTCAAAAGGTTCTCTCGTACCCGCTGGAAGACAAGCTGCGTTGTCCGCATCTTTACTACACTGGGGTTATCAGTATCTTAAGTAGGTCTAGGTGGAGCAAACAGAATTTCATATGGTAAGCACTTGTCATAGCCATACAAAGCAAAATGAGGTGTCTCACCAATCGAGCTGTTGAGGGAGGAATTTAA
Organism: Cherax quadricarinatus; assembly: GCF_038502225.1. Lineage (NCBI taxonomy): Eukaryota > Metazoa > Arthropoda > Malacostraca > Decapoda > Parastacidae > Cherax > Cherax quadricarinatus. The sequence continues at coordinate 20,825,994 of NC_091365.1, read as the reverse complement.
TGTACACTGAACATCTGGGATAGCCTCATCCCATGTAGTACAACTTGGGTTAACAGTTACCCTGAGCACCTCCAGGACTTTGCGATTTGTATGTTCAGCAAGACCATTACTCGCAGGGTGGCGTGGAGCTACTGGCGCTTGGTGAATGTTAAATCTGGAGCAAAGATCCTGCATTATGGCATTTATGAACTCAGATCCATTGTCTGACAGAAGGACATGTGGGCAAGTATGACGAAGAACAACATGCTAACGGAAAGCACTAGCGACAGTTTCAATGGTTTTATCAGGAATGGGTACTAACTCACTGTACTGCGTCAAGTTATCTACCATTACAAGCAGGTGCTTATTTCCCTTCTCCGAGGTCGAGAAGTTCGTCAACAGGTCGACAGAAGTTCTCTCCCAGGGCTCCTTTGTAATGGGATACTTTAGAATGGGGTTAGGATCTGTAATGGTACCCTTGTGCTGTTGGCAAACAACACACTGGTGTACATGCTTGGCAATGTCCGCTGCCATCTTAGGCCAGAAATATTTCATTCATGCCTGTTTGATACTGCGGTCCTTCCCGGGGTGCGCTACACCTGGGACATCGTGGATCAACCTAAGAGTAGCTGGTATCATGGACTCCGGTATCACCAGATGGTATATGGTTCTGCCGGGGTCCACCAGCTGTGCAACACGGCACAGTACTCCTTGGTTGACCACCAAATCCTTCAGTGGAATGGGAGACTTGACCTGTAAGTCAACGTCCTCCTTGGTCAGGAAACGAAGGACTGGAGACCACACAGGGTCCTGTCGTTGGGCTCTCTCGAGATCCTCAACAAAGAACGAGTTGCCGACACTCACGAATGCTATATGCCTCGACAAGGCATCAGCTACAACATTTTGCTTACCTGGGACATAGCAAATTTCGGGGTTGTAGTCATTGAACGTGAGTGACCACTGAGCATGCTTTCCCGAGAGGTTCTTATTCGCAAAAAGGGGCCAATAAGGGTAGATGATCTGCGTAAATCTGTATAGGATAATGATAGATGATATCCCGAAAATGACTCAAGGCCCATACAATGACTAAAGCTTCTAGCTCTGTCACTGAATAATTGACTTTCGCTTTAGTAAGGACACGGCTAGCATAGGCAATAGGCTGTTGCTTACCATTAGATTCCTGTGACAAGACTGCACCGATGCCAACTTTGCTGGTATCAGTCGTCAAGGTAAATGCCTTGGTGAAATCAGGGAATCTAAGGGTTGGGGCTGATGTTAACTTGTTCTTAAGAGTGACAAAATCTCGTTCCTGATCACACGTCCACTCAAAAGGGGCATCCTTCTTGAGTAAGCATGTCAGGGGTGCAGCAATGGTGGAGAAACCTGCGATAAAGGTACGGTAGAAACCTGCCAGGCCTATGAAGGACAGGACTGCATCCGCCGTCATGGGTCTGGGGAATTTCTGCACGGCCGAGATTTTAGACTCGTCTGTCTTTATGCCATTCTGAGTAACTACGTGACCCAGAAATTTTATTTCCTTCCGGAGGAAATGACATTAGGAGAGCTTTACCTTAAGGTTTGCCTGAGCTAGCCTGTCCAATACCCTGTCAAGTTTCTCGAGATGTGTCGGGATATCTTGCAACATGACTATGAGATCATCTAGGTAGACCATGAGCGTGCCACCTAGGAGGGTACGGAAAATTGTCGTCATCAAACGACTAAATGTGATTGGGCTTCTGCGCAAGCCAAAGGGCATCCTCCTGAACTGGTAATGACCAGTTGGCGTAGAGAAAGCTGTCAACTCTTTGCTCTCATCATCGAGGGGGATCTGCCAGAACCCTTGAAGAAGATCAAGAGTTTAAAAGACCTTATTATCGTCGATGTTCTGCAACAGGTCATTCAGAACTGGCAACGGAAAGCGGTCTAGGATCGTACATGCATTCAGTTTCCTGTAATCGATAACAGGGTGCCAGGTTCCATCTTTCTTGGGGACCAGAATAAGGGGAGCATTCCACGGGGAAGTGGACTCCTCAATAACTCCATCACGGAGCATCCGTGTAATGAGTTCTTCAGCAAAGACTCTTTGCGCATGTGGCATGCGATACGCAGGTACATAAATGGGTTTAGTACCTTTGCCAAGTGGAATACGGTGAGAGATCAGTGGGGTCAAACCCATCGACTCACCATCTAGTGCGACTGCAGAACGTGCATGATTGAGAACCTGGAGAAGTTTTGGGACCTCGTCAGGATAGTCTGTCAAAGCTAGATCATCTTCCTGCACTGGCCGGGTGTTGGAAGAGTCAGCAGCAGACTCACCTGGGAGACCTGCACTCACGAGGAAGTCAGCTGGGGCTTCACCCTCCACTCTCACCGGGAGAGGGAATCTGACAAGGTCGACAAGTGAGGTATTCTTCCGCAGGGGAAATTCTCGACTGTGCATGTTGACAACAAGGACTTGCAACTTACCACGTTGCACTGTGTGCAAAGGATGGTTCAAGGGAGAGGCCCTTGACTCGGCATGTGTCGTTGTCAACCAGCACATGGTCTCCTTCAAAAGCTCTGCTCACGTACACCATAACAGGAGTGAGCGAGTTAGCTGACAAAGTGATGTCATACTTCGTACAAGCAGTAACTCTGCTCACTGATGCCATGACACGAGTCAGATAGTCGCCTGCCGACAGGGATACTGCGGCTTGACAACTGCTGTTCTCTACAACAGCATCAGAGTTAGAGTGAAGGTTAGACTGGGCATCCCCAGACTGGGTTTCACTGGTAACTAAGCACTGATGGCCAGGAGGTGACGGGCAACGAGCTCTACTACGAGGTCGATCAGGACAAGAGACCGACCCCGGGGAGAATGTGCTATGGAAACCACCGGTTTCCAACGATTCCAGGCACTGTGCATACTCTGAGACAGAGTAGCATGTAGTGGATCCTAAGTGCACGCCCCAGAAGGGCACATCCACTCCGTTGAATTCTGCTTTCCAGTCAGCTGGATCTAAGCGGATCCTAAGGTCTGCCATGGTTTTGAACCCTATGAGCAGGTCACCAGGGAAAACAATACCATCTACGACTAAGAATTTTGCGGACAGCTTGTGACCCTGGACCGCAAATTCTAACGCTGTACGACCACGAACCGTCAGCGGATTACCTGAGACTCCTCTCAAGGTCTGAATGACAGACGGCTCTGTCAACATGGCTGCGTGAAGGCCAATGTCTCGGAAAAGAATGGAGCGGACAATGTTAACCACCGAACCTGTATCTAGGAAAAGCTGGACAGGCTTATGGTGGACAGTGGGCTCGACGAGCGGTCCACACGGGTTGTCATACCGAACGTGAAGGCATGACAGGCCAACAAAATCCCCGGAGTCACAGCTGCTTGAGGCTCGACGCTTGTTGATGAGGCTCGACCTGGAAGGTACGGTACGAGTCTCAGCAACAACATCAAGACACTCTGTTTCCTCACTGTTGGCAAGCATATCACTGCCCAGGGTGGCGAATGCATTGCGGACAGGGACGGAATACAGTGACTCCGACAGGGTTACTATGTCTTTCGCTGGTTTCTCGGAAGTGCCTCTTCCCCCGAACTAGTGGAAGGGCTTCTACTAGCACGTGCATTGCACGACGACTGCTTGCTCCACTCAGCTGACAGCATACTTCTCAGCTTGTTACACTCATTGGAGGTATGACTGGAAGTGTTGTGGTACATACAGACTCCCTCGCGAGACTGAGCATGGGGACGGTGATGGTTACTTTGATACTGAGCATGGGGATGATGACGGTTACTTTGATACTGAGGGTGGGGATGGTGACAGTTACCTTGCGGGGGCTTAGGTTTGTAACACTCTGATTGGTAGTGCCCGCGTTTGCCACAGTTGAAACAAGTCACTACGCGCTTAGCAGGTGAGGTTGGAGGAGGTGTTTGCTGACAACGTTTTGCCTTGGTCCAGGAAGTCGATAACTGCTTTTTTGTATGAGACTGACTGTTGTTACTGTGGTCAATATTTTTACTTGGGCGAGTGTTAGTGGGACTGGGTTAGAAACTTTGTGGGCTGGCTGTCTGACAGCGGCGGCAAAAGTGACTTCCGGCTGCACCCACGGGGTCACTGTGGATGGCGCCGGAAGGATGGGTATAGGATCATCTACAAAAGCGACAAACCTTGCCTTGCTTGGCAGGCGGCTCGATCGCGTCAATGGCATCATATGCACCCAGGACGTCGTGCTGAGGGCCGAGTCCTAGCGCATCAATGGCACCCTGGAGGTTAGGGGGGCATCCCTCCACATGATGCCTACAGCCAGCATGGGGATGATGTCTTTAGCTTTAATACAGTCATCACCATTCACCCACTTAGTGGAGCGGATGGCATCAGTAAAATCTTTGGCGGCTTGCCCAAACCGGCAAATGCAAGCCAGGGGGCTTTCGTGCCATTATTGACATTCGGCCAAGATGCTGGTAACGATCTTAATGTAATGGCGTTGGCGACTACGCCGAAAATAACGCTTAAATTCCTCCTTAAGCTCGTCCCAAGACTGAATCTCAAACACGATTGAGCTGCACAAAGGCACCTATATCATCCCGGGTGAGATCCACTGCTGCAACAGCAGCACGAATGTACAGTGAGTCCGTTGGACTATCAAATTGGGCCTTAACAGTCGTCTAGACTGACTGCAGCCATGGCTCTAACCTATTTGAACGACCATCAAAAAGAAGGGTCGGGTATGGACGATTAGCCGGCCCACTGGTGGTCAAGACTTGAGCCACAACTTGACCAACTGTCACGGGGGCTTTGATGGCCTGCTGCGTGATCATGCTGGCCGAGGCACCATTGCTAGCATAAGCAGAATCTGGACTAACGGTACGGCCACTGCGTGTCTTAGTCATGACGTCAATTGTTCAAATGCAAGCAGGTCACGAAGAGGGTAAACAGGTCAGAGCAAGAAATGGTATGCACTGGCTACAATTCAACAGAGAGTCAGAGAGAACACAGCACCACGGTACTAGGTAAACTGCCTAGTGATGGAAATAATTTGAGCAAAACAACAACAAAAAAAATAGTGGTACACTCTGAAACACAAAATAAGAGATGTATGCAAGTGAATGAACTACAAGGAAGTGCACAAAATGATGCTAAGGGTGGTCAATAATTTCACCAGGAGACTGGCAACAAAATTTATGAAAAGGAGTTGAACTGTAAACACTGGTAGCAAAAATTGCACAAAATTTAAAATAAATCAGGTATTACACAACACTAAACTGTGCTGCAAGCAGAGTTTAAAAAGATTGCAGGTGCTGGCAGTTGCAAATTGGAATGCAAAAAAAAGTAATTCACTTGCACAAAGGGAAGTTGACACAGCAAAGATATCAGAGTATGGGATAGTGCCAAAAATCACAGAAAAAAAAATAATACACTGTATCAAGAAATGCTATATTGCACACAAAATAAAATTAATAAAAATGCAAATTATTAAATTCAATAATAGGGCAAAGGTTAACTGGTGTTAGCAGGGTGTACACTGGTGTTAGCAGGGTGTACACTGGTGTTAGCAGGGTGTACACTGGTGTTAGCAGGGTGTACACTGGCAAAAACAAAAATTTCACGATCTCTAGGTCAAAATTAATGAATTTCACAAGTAATTTTGGTAATCAATGGTAAATAAGCAGGTTCCCAAAAATGCACTTGGGTATACAAAAATGACTTGGGTATACAAAATAGCAAAATATAATGCACATATGGTGAATATTCACAGATAAAACATAGAATATATGTAGAGCAAATAAATGGGGAAACAGGAGAAAAGTGTAATGGGCTTGGCACAGATTGTATCACTGCAGGTAGAATAAGCTAATACTTAAGTACTTGAAGATTGCGCTTATTAAAAGAAAAAAAACCACACTAACAAACAAAACAGTGCAGGGTTGTCAACAATCTGTGGCTAACTTGCAGGTGCAACTAACAAAATAACAGCACACAAGAATTACTTGCAAACTGTATGTGAGAGGTAAATTGTATAAATGGTTAACACTGAACAATTTAAATCAATAACAACTGAGGTGCAAGATGCAGAATAAAATACTGGAATTTAAAATGTAGGAGTGCAAAATAAATGTACAAAATTTAAGAAGCTGTGGGTAAGTGGGCAAAATGTGCACTGATGACAAACTGAACAATTTACTGAAGTATGACTTCAGCGACAACTGTATTGGTGCAGGACAGTTAAATAATGTCACAAAATATTAGGAAATGCTAAGTAAGTCACTGTTTACTTAACTTTGAGTGCAGGAGATGGACGAAGGTACTGGTGCTGCAGGTCCTGAAACTTTCAGTGATGCTCTAGTAACACTACACGCCTCGTAGCATTTGTACGCTGCTATGGGGCTTCAATGTCGTAGGAAAAATGATCAGAATGGACTTGGGAAGAACAGGAAAGGCCGGGGAACTCTGTGAAGGTATAAGATATGAGAAGGACGTGGCTAACTCGGCGTGAGCCACAGCTGTGCATGGTTTGTTTACACTGGCAAGCGTGTTTGGGTGCGCTGACTGACTGCGGCTTCAGCACACGGAGAACAAAACATTTACTGCACTACTCGAACGTGCTAAAAACAAACTTAGGTGAAACTATGAACTGGTACGAGGAGGTTTAACTGTAACAATTCACTGGGGAAAAACAAAACTGGTGATTAACTGGGAATGTAACAGCAAGGGAAAGAAAAAATTTAACTGGGCAACACAAAAAAACTGCACTGGCTGGAGATACGTAGACGCTGAGTAGTTGTAGACACAATGATGAGTCACGAGCTGCTGTAGACGGCGTGGGGGCTGAACTAAGCTGGCTTAGGGGCTAGGCCAACTGGGTTCCCACATGGTTAAGCCAGGTAGAACTTCTTGGAGGAAACTGGGAAGAACACAACACACATGGACGGCGAGATGGACGTAGTTGCATAGCAGAGAAGGCTGTAGAGGAGGCTGGTGTGTTTACACACTGACTAGGGTATCAAACAACCCCAGAGCCACCTCGTGGTCACGCGTGGAGCCACGCGAAGCCAACACACTAAACGACCTCACCTCTTGTAGCTGAGAAGGGCGTAGGGATGCTGTAGGAGGCAGGAGAATGGTGCTGGAGAGTGTTGAAGGGCTGTAGAGAGGGTGAAGACATGAATACGTGACTGCTAAGGCTGAAGATGACGCCGTGACACCTATGTCCAGATTTTGTGGGAAAAATCTAGGACGAAGATCTATCTCATGCCCTGTCAAGACGCTGGGAGTAACAGATAACTCTTTAGGCCAGCAGGTGCATTGGATGACGATGGATGATGTTGACTGGCGTCGACCGATGGTGTTGACAGGCGTCAACCCCTCCACCCCGAGTAGGCTCACAATGCCGTTGACTCCACTATCACCACTGTTATTAATGTTCTAGCTGCTGAACAGCGGTTTAGTGCCGGTGAAGGTAGCATAGGTAGCAATGATATGGCCGTGGACTAGTTTGGCTTTAATTGGATAGGAGTGAGTACTCAATGGGCAGTGTGAGGGAGTGACCACAAGCCAGTCTGTGGAGGGGGAGCACTTGTGCCTATCAGGTCGGTCGGCCTAGGAGTGAGACCGAATGGGCTCAGCCTCCCACTGACCTGGGTGAGCCTATAGAGGGCAGCACTTAAATGCTGCAAAATATGAACTAGTCAGAACAGACGGCTAGGCTGTGTGTTCTGACAGTACAGGCTGTCTACACTTAGTCTGGGCAGTGGCTCCCTGAACACTGAGTCATATTGGGTCTTCAGTATCTCACTCATTTCTTGGCTGTTATCTGTGTATGTCCCATCGCGCCTCAGCAGCGGCCCAATACTGGATATTGTTTTTACCTTAGATTTGGCATAAGAGAAGAAGTATTTTTTTTTCAATTTCCTGTAAGATTCCTTCAGCTTAAGTTCGATATTTGCAATTTGATTGACTAGTGCGTCCATTCGTATTTCAGATATATTATAGCATAAGAAAAACAGCCAGCCCACAAACATTAATATTGCAATAGTAGCATAACGAACGTGACTTGGCAGTTATTAAAAATTCAGTCAGACTACATTATGATATAAATAATATTACGTACTTATTATACTGCCAGTGATTGTAGATATCACTGACGATTATCTTAGGAGTTCTGCAATCGAGAAAACGGGCCCATTAACGGGACACATTGCCTTGTCAAAATGGCTGGTAAAAATATTAACTTAATAGCTTGGCAACATTTCTGAAGCACACATAAAAACAATGTAGATCTAATTGACAAATTGCAAAATATCAACATGTCTAATGATTTTGTACTAGTAAGTTTTGATGTCACCGCATTGTTGACGAGAGTCCCTGTCCCTGACTTGCTATCCTATTTGGAAGAAGAATTAGACGAGTTCTGTGTACCTTTTGATAAAAATACCATTAATGAACTAAGTTGTGTGTAGTTGACTGCAAGTTTGAGTTTGAAAGGAAATATTATGCTCAAGGGCAGGGAATGACTTTGGATAATCTGTTGTGTTTCCTACTGAGCAATCTGATTACCTGGAGTTTACCTGGAGAGAGTACCGGGGGTCAACGCCCCCATGGCCAGGTCTGTGACCAGGCCTTATGGTGGATCAGGGCCTGATTAACCAGGCTGTTACTGCTGGCTGCATGCAGTGTATATGGAAGTTTTCGAGGTTAGGTTGTTGAAAGATATTCTGTCCTTTACAGCTGAATGGTTCAGATATGTGGATGATATTTTGTGTCTTTGTCCAGATGATATGACCCTGGATACAATTTTACCAAGATTTAACACTTTAGCCCCGTCTATTAAATTCACTGTGAAGAAAGAGAAGGTCTCTAAACTTCCATTCATAGATGTATTAATACATTGGGTTGATAACAATTTAAGTTTACAGTATATAGGAAGGCCACCATTGTGTGCTCATACATTCACTACTACTTCAACCATAAGACAAGACTTGAAAAGAGTGTATTTCTTATTATATTTCTGAGAGCTTACAAAGTGTGCAGCTCGGAGTTCCAAGTTGAAGAAATTATGAAAATATTTGAGATTGTCATGAAAATGTTTTCCTAAGGAGTTCATGGAATCTGCACTGATGGACGCTACGAAAACTTATTACAGAACAGAACCTAGGATAAAATCCTTAGACCAACAGTGTGCTAGTTCTCTCATATAAAGAGAATTTGTCTGTCCTGCCTAACAATTCTTAGAAGATTTGATACATAAATAGTTTTTAAGAATTCACAGACCGTTATAAGTATTCTGATAAAGAATTTACCCCAACAGTGTGTTTACCTGAAGTTTACCTGGAGAGAGTTCCAGGGGTCAATGCCCCCGCGGTCCGGTCTGTGGCCAGACCTCATGATGGATAAGGGTCTGATCAACCAGGCTGTTACTGCTGACTGCACGCAATCCAACGTATGAGCCACAGCCCGGCTGGTCAGGTACCGACTTTAGGTGCTTGTTCAGTGCCTGCTTGAAGAAAGTCAGGAGTCTATTGGTAATCCCCCTTATGTATGCTTGGAGGCAATCGAACAGTCTCCGGCCCTTGACACTTATTGTATTGTCTCTTAACGTGCTAGTGACACCCCTGCATCGTCTGCCAAGTCTTTTGCTTTCGTAGTGAGTGATTTTCGTGTGCAAGTTCGGTACTAGTCCCTCTAGGATTTTCCAGGTGTATATAATCATGTATCTCCCCCGCCTGCATTCCAGGGAGTACAGGTTCAGGAACTTGAAGGGCTCCCAGTAACTGAGGTGTTTTATCTCCGTTATGCACGCCGTGAAGGTTCTCTGTACATTTTCTAGGTCAGTAATTTCACCTGCCTTGAAAGGTGCTGTTTGTGTGCAGCAATATTCTTGCCTAGATAAAGCAAGTGACCTGAAGAGTGTCATCATGGGCTTGACATCCCTAGTTTCGAAGGTTCTCATTATCCATCCTGTCATTTTTCTAGCAGATGTGATTGATACAATGTTATGGTCCTTGAAGGTGAGATCCTCCGACATGATCACTCCCAGGTCTTTGACGTTAGTTTTTCGCTCTATTTTGTGGCTGGAATTTGTTTTATACTCTGATGAAGTTTTAATTTCCTAATGTTTACCATATCAGAGTAATTGAAATTTCTCAGCATTGAACTTCACATTATTTTCTGCAGCCCACTGAAAGATTTGGTTGATGTCCGCCTGGAGCCTTGCAGTGTTTGCAATGGAAGACACTGTCATGCAGATTCGGGTGTCATCTGCAAAGGAAAACACGGTGCTGTGGCTGACATCCTTGTCTATGTCAGCTGTGAGGATCAGAAACAAGATGGGAGCGAGTACTGTTCCTTGTGGAACAGAGCTTTTCACCGTAGCCGCCTCAGATTTTGCTCTGTTGACTACTACTCTTTGTGTTCTGTTTGTGAGGAAATTATAGATCCATCTACCAACTTTTCCTGTTATTCCTTTAGCACGCATTTTGTGTGTTATTATGCCATGGTCACACTTGTCGAAGGCTTTTGCAAAGTCTGTGTATATTACATCTGCATTATTTTTGTCTTCTAGTGCATCCAGAACCTTGTCGTAGTGATCCAATAGTTGAGACAGACAGGAGCGACCTGTTCTAAACCCATGTTGCCCTGGGTTGTGTAACTGATGGGTTTCTAGATGGGTGGTGATCTTGCTTCTTAGGACCCTTTCAAAGATTTTTATGATATGGGATGTTAGTGCTGTCAGTCTGTAGTTCTTTGCTGTTGCTTTACTGCCCCCTTTGTGGAGTGGGGCTATGTCTCTTGTTTTTAGTAACTGTGGGACGACCCCCGTGTCCATGCTCCCTCTCCATAGGATGGAAAAGGCTCGTGATAGGGGCTTCTTGCAGTTCTTGATGAACACGGAGTTCCATGAGTCTGGCCCTGGGGCAGAGTGCATGGGCATGTCATTTATCGCCTGTTCGAAGTCATTTGGCGTCAGGATAACATCGGATAGGCTTGTGTTAACCAAATTTTGTGGCTCTCTCATAAAAAATTCGTTTTGATCTTCGACTCTCAGTCTGGTTAGCGGCTTGCTAAAAACCGAGTCATATTGGGACTTGAATAGCTCACTCATTTCCTTGCTGTCATCTGTGTAGGACCCATCTTGTTTAAGTAGGGGCCCAATACTGGATTGGTGAACAGAACCATCAATGTAAATAATTTGCGAGAGTGTGTGCTGCGTGACTAAGTTATCAATACAGCTTAAGGCATCATGTTTGGCTTCAAGGCCGAAGTTTTGGTTGTGATTTAAGAAGTAGTTTTGGGGGAAATGGAAGAATGGTAGTTTGGAATGGGGTAATGTTCCATGGAGTGGAGAAGTGCCGCTGTTGCCTTACTTGACATAGATCATGTATCTGATTCATGTGGAGGTCGGTTCCAGTTTTTTTCGACCCATCTGGAGGAGTGTTCACCAATGCTGAGGAAAGTTTGGAGGGCTTCTGTGCAGGGGTTTGACTGGGCTTGCCTGAGCATATTAACCCCAATTAGGATATTTCTTTCAGTAACACGATTTCTGATGCTTGGAATATCAAGTTGTTTTTGCATATTTAAAATTTTGGCAGTACGAGGGCATCCTAAAATGATCCTCATTGCTTCGTTCTGCAGTATTTTCAGCCCTCCAAGCTTTCAGTCAGACACAAGAGCAAGTAGTGGCGCAGCATAATCAACCAATGATCTAATATAAGCAAGATACATAATTTTCACAATTTTAATATTAGCTCCATACCTGGGATGAAAACCTGCCACAACTCTAAGTGCTCTCAGCCTTTCTTTGTATTGGCGACAAAGTCTTGTTACAACAGGTCCAAGTAGTGAAACCTCAAAGCCTAGATACCTGTATCTGTTTACATATTCTAGAAAAGACCCATCATGCAATTGGACCTGACGAACTGTGCCTCTCTGCCGAGGAGGACGCCTATTGAGTATCTTTGTTTTATCAGTAGAGATTATCAACCCCAGGTCCTGACACGAGGCTAGTACATGATTAAGAATGTTCTGGGTGTTGGAGAATCCGGTGGTGTGAATCATTATATCATCAGCAAAACTAATCACATAATGATGGGGCTGATTAGGCATAGCATTAGGTAATGCATTAATTAGAATATTGAACAGCGTGGGACTGAGCACACCTCCCTGTGGTGTTCCTAATTCAAAGTCTTTAGTTACACTTCTATGTCCCTGGAACAACACAGACGACTTTCTGTTGGACAGGTAGCCTTTAATCCAGCGGAGAAGCCATCCTCCAACATCCATTCTGGCAAGTTCACTAATGATTACATGTCGGTTGGCTACATCGAAGGCGGATTTAAGGTCAAGGAAGGTAGTGTAGGAGCTGTCAGTGTGCAGGGTGAGAAAGGTGGCTATGCAATGATGCACACTCCTTCCATGCATGAAACCATGTAACCGGAGAGACAAAAATTGTTTGATTCTGTACATGAGACGATTAAGAATCATTCTCTCAAATGTTTTACACAAACAGCTAGTAAGAGATATTGGGCAAAATGCATTTTGTTGATTGGGCTTAGGAATTGGAATGATGAGGCTGTTGGTCGTGGTGGCTAAAGCTCCCGCTTCACACACGGAGGGCCCGGGTTCGATTCCCGGCGGGTGGAAACATTTCGACACGTTTCCTTACACCTGTTGTCCTGTTCACATAGCAGCAAATAGGTACCTGGGTGTTAGTCGATTGGTGTGGGTCGAATCCTGGGGGACAAGATTAAGGACCACAATGGAAATAAGTTAGACAGTCCTCGATGATGCACTGACTTTCTTGGGTTATCCTGGGTGGCTAACCCTCCGGGGTTAAAAATCTGAACGAAATCTTATCTTATCTTACATAGCTCATGTTATATAATTCAAGTAATGGATTACCTGGTACTCGACACAGCAATCTAAGTATGTTGTAAGTAATACCATCCTCACCAGGCGACGTGGAGTTGCCCTTAGTTAGTGCTGCATCAAGTTCATAATTAGTGAAAGGAATGTTGCAGTCATCTGCCTTGTTGAGCATAAAGCAAACAAATCTCTCCCTTGCATCATATTTGTCATTTAATTTTGCCTCTGTGGTACTGGGAAGATTGTCATAGCTAGATGTAGCAGCCCAAGCACTGACTAACTCATTCGCCCTATACAAGGGATGAGGGTGCGCGATCTGCCCAGTTCTATTTATGTCCCTCCATGCCCGGCTAAGTGGGGTGTGAGCATTGAGTCCGTTGACAAATTTTTCCCAGTCTGTTTGCCGCAGCTCTGTCATACCCTCTCTGGCAGCAGCAAGGGCAGTTTGGAAGAGCCTCAGCATTCCAGGGGTATGATGTTTTCTATAGGCTAGGCCTAGTCTGCGAGCAGTACGTTTCAGTGTACGAAGTTTAGAATCATTGTAATAAGTATGGTTTTTGAAGGAGGTATGATTATTATGGAAGTTTGTTGGGTTTAGAGTACCAAGAGGTTTCAGTGGCAACTCTAAGTAGTTCTGAATACTGCTCACAAGATCATTGTTAAAGGTCTCTTCAGAGGAACACTCATAGGAATTATACCAGTCAGTCACATGTGCAACAAAGTCATCATGCTGATCAGTGGGAACATTAAAACGTTTCCGTTTGAATATCCCACCAGGAAAGATAGTATTACCAATATCTAGTGAGGTTAGCCTAGGGAAATGATCAGACGCTATATCTGTTACAATGGAAGACTCACAGCTGGCAGAAGTAATGTTGAAGCCCAGGCACAGATCAAGGACGCCTCCATAGATATGTGTGGGTTCAATACACAAATAACCCGCACATAAAAGAGAGAAGCTTACGACGACGTTTCGGTCCGACTTGGACCATAGACAAAGTCACACTAACAGAGGTGGAGCAGGACGGCTATATATAGGCAGGAAGAGGTGGAGGTGGTAGTAGTAGTAGTAGTAGTAGTAGTACAAGAATTGTATATAATACCGACAGGATGAAACCAAGACACATGCACAACACCTGGGCGTCCCCACCGTAGACGTTTCGCCATCCAGCCAGCCACTGGATGGCGAAACGTCCACAACAAAGACAACCAGACGCCGCACATGTGTCTTAATTTCATCAGTAGTTGTAGTAGAAGAAGAAGAGGTAGTAGTAGTGGTAGCGGTAGAAGTGGGAAATAAGGATGACGAGCTAGTCAAATACAAAGGAAGGGGAGCACTGCAAGAGAGCTAGATGCCCACAGAGGGAGAGCAAGCGCACAGAGGTGCGTGAAAGGGGAAGTGGTGAAATAAAATAAATGAAGAAGGAACAGAAATACGAGACAGGAGAGAGAAAGACAACCCAGAGGAGAAAAGGAGAGAGGAAAGGGGAAGAGGAAGAAGAAAAAGAAGAAGAAGAAAAAATGAGGATTCAGGTTAAGTCACGGGTGTTCTGAAGTTTGGAGCATTTTACAATGTAGTGGGAGAGGAAGGCATCTACAGAGACGAAGCCAGGGCTGAGGTTCATACAAGGAAAGTTGTGTATTAGAGAGGATTCAACTAGACGGCGACTGTTCGAACTGGAAGTAGGGAAGACAGTTTTAGCAGAAGACCAGTCAATAGGATGGCTATGATCTCTGACGTGACAGAAAAGAGCATTGTTAGTGTCGGCAAGCCTAACACTATTTTTGTGCTCCCTAAGTCTGTCAGAAAGAGATCGACCAGTTTCTCCGAAGTATTGAAGAGGACAGGAGGAGCAAGAAATAGAGTAGACACCAGGAACATCTGTAGAGGGAGGAGAGGTATGAACGAGATTAGTGCGAAGAGTGTTAGTCTGGCGGAAGGTAAGCTTGATGTCTAAGGGACGGAGAGAATTGTTGAGATTAGAAAGACCGGAAATGTAGGGAAGGCAGAGGATAGAAGAGTTCCCATGAGTAGAGAGTTTGGGAGAGAAGAAATTGCGTTTAGCACGTGAGAGGGCAGAGTCTATGAAATGGGAAGGGTAGCCAAGACGGGAGAACGAATTATGAAGAGTGGAAATTTCTGCTGGAAGGAACTGAGGATCACAGATGCAGAGGGCACGGAGGAAGAGGGAGATAAGAACACTTTTCTTGACAGGGGAAGCATGATAGGAAAAGTAGTGAATGTACATGCCACTGTGCATAGGTTTACGGTAAACGGAAAAGGAAAAACCTGTATCTGAGCGGTGGACATGGACATCAAGGAAAGGAAGTAAGGAATTAGCTTCCCATTCAGCTTTAAACTTAATGGAAGGGGCAAGATTGTTAAGAGCTTCAAGAAAAGGTTGGAAGAGACTGGAGTCATGAGGCCACAGAGCAAAGATGTCATCCACATAGCGGAGCCAGAGTGAAGGTTGCACATCGAGGGTAGGAAGAAGAACAGTCTCGAAGTATTCCATGTAAAGATTAGCAAGAACAGGAGAGAGAGGAGAGCCCATAGCGACACCGAAGGTTTGAGAATAATATTTCCCTTGGAAGGAAAAGGAGTTAGAGTCCACACAGAGGCGGATCAGATCAAGAAAGACATCAGTGGGGATAGGGAGATGAAGAAACCCTACATGGGCCTTCTCTCTAAGGAAATCAGGACATCATCAAGAGGGACATTGGTGAAGAGGGACTCAACGTCAAGACTAAGCATCTTACAGGTTGGGAGAGAGTGAACCCGTTCAATGAAGTCTTGAGAGTGACGGAGGTGGGCAGGAGAAAAAGTACCAAGAAAGGGAGTGAGGGTTTTGGCCAGCCAAGAAGCAAGAGAATAAGAGACAGAACCTCTAGAGGATATGATAGGACGAAGAGGAATATCAGGTTTATGAGTTTTGGGAAGGCCATAGTCGGTATTATATACAATTCTTGTACTACTACTACTACTACTACTACCTCCACCTCTTCCTGCCTATATATAGCCGTCCTGCTCCACCTCTGTTAGTGTGACTTTGTCAATGGTCCAAGTCGGACCGAAACGTCGTCGTAAGCTTCTCTCTTTTATGTGCGGTTATTTGTGTATCGTTCCAGTCACGGTATTGTGCCTTTATGTTATTTATGGACCCCACAGTTAAGCGTCATATTCTCTCCAACTTTTTTAATGTTCTTCCCTCTTTTAAACCCCTCTTTCGATCTTATGAGGCTGCTCTTATTGCTACCCGGCGTCGTAAGAATCAGCTTCGCTTCCTACGTGACTGTCTTGCTGAACAAGTTCTGCCACCTTCCTTCTCCCACTTCCTGAAAACCAACTCACTGGGCACTCCCTTTCCTGATCATGCCCGTCTCCTACTTCAACAGTTCATTCTTTCTACTAAATCACAGGTTGAAGGTGCCTTCTTTACTTTCCGTCAACGTCAACGTGCTCTCTTTGCGGCTCTACCACAGGATCTCTGTAACCTTCTCTCTACCATTGCCTTTGACACTGCTCGCCTGAATGCACAAATTCATTCTTCCAAACTACAAAATAAACTTCAACGTCTCATCTCAGCTAGCCCTTGGTCTAAATTCTCCCTCACTGACTGTGTTACTAACTTGTCTTCTGTCTCACTCTCTCAATATGAGCTTGAACTTCTTGGTTTTGGTCTTTCCTTTGCCACTTCGCCTACTCCTCGCGCTGGTATTTCCCTGATTAGCACCACGAAAAGTGGACAAGTCGGGAAGATTACGGAAGTGAGATTGACGAAAGGAATCAAAAGAGCTAATCAGGGAAATACCAGCGCGAGGAGTAGGCGAAGTGGCAAAGGAAAGACCAAAACCAAGAAATTCAAGCTCATATTGAGAGAGTGAGACAGAAGACAGATTAGTAACACAGTCAGTGAGGGAGAATTTAGACCAAGGGCTAGCTGAGATGAGACGTTGAAGTTTATTTTGTAGTTTGGAAGAATGAATTTGTGCAATCAGGCGAGCAGTGTCAAAGGCAATGGTAGAGAGAAGGTTACAGAGATCCTGTGGTAGAGCCGCAAAGAGAGCACGTTGACGTTGACGGAGAGTAAAGAAGGCATCTTCAACCTGTGATTTAGTAGAAAGAATGAGCTGTTGAAGTAGGAGACGGGCATGATCAGGAAAGGGAGTGCCCAGTGAGTTGGTTTTCAGGAAGTGGGAGAAGGAAGGTGGCAGAACTTGTTCAGCAAGACAGTCACGTAGGAAGCGAAGCTGATTCTTACGACGCCGGGTAGCAATAAGAGCAGCCTCATAAGATCGAAAGAGGGGTTTAAAAGAGGGAAGAACATTAAAAAAGTTGGAGAGAATATGACGCTTAACTGCGGGGTCCATAAATAACAAAAAGGCACAATACCGTGACTGGAACGATACACAAATAACCCGCACATAAAAGAGAGAAGCTTACGACGACGTTTCGGTCCGATTTGGACCATTGACAAAGTCACACTAACAGAGGTGGAGCAGGACGGCTATATATAGGCAGGAAGAGGTGGAGGTAGTAGTAGTAGTAGTAGTTCAAGAATTGTATATAATACCGACTATTGCCTTCCCAAAACTCATAAACCTGATATTCCTCTTCGTCCTATCATATCCTCTAGAGGTTCTGTCTCTTATTCTCTTGCATCTTGGCTGGCCAAAACCCTCACTCCCTTTCTTGGTACTTTTTCTCCTGCCCACCTCCGTCACTCTCAAGACTTCATTGAACGGGTTCACTCTCTCCCAACCTGTAAGATGCTTAGTCTTGACGTTGAGTCCCTCTTCACCAATGTCCCTCTTGATGATGTCCTTGATTTCCTTAGAGAGAAGGCCCATGTAGGGTTTCTTCATCTCCCTATCCCCACTGATGTCTTTCTTGATCTGATCCGCCTCTGTGTGGACTCTAACTCCTTTTCCTTCCAAGGGAAATATTATTCTCAAACCTTCGGTGTCGCTATGGGCTCTCCTCTCTCTCCTGTCCTTGCTAATCTTTACATGGAATACTTCGAGACTGTTCTTCTTCCTACCCTCGATGTGCAACCTTCACTCTGGCTCTGCTATGTGGATGACATCTTTGCTCTGTGGCCTCATGACTCCAGTCTCTTCCAACCTTTTCATGAAGCTCTTAACAATCTTGCCCCTTCCATTAAGTTTAAAGCTGAATGGGAATCTAATTCCTTACTTCCTTTCCTTGATGTCCATGTCCACCGCTCAGATACAGGTTTTTTCTTTTCCGTTTACCGTAAACCTATGCACAGTGGCATGTACATTCACTACTTATCCTATCATGCTTTCCCTGTCAAGAAAAGTGTTCTTATCTCCCTCTTTCTCCGTGCCCTCCGCATCTGTGATCCTCAGTTCCTTCCAGCAGAAATTTCCACTCTTCATAATTCGTTCTCCCGTCTTGGCTACCCTTCCCATTTCATAGACTCTGCCCTCTCACATGCTAAACGCAATTTCTTCTCTCCCAAACTCTCTACTCATGGGAACTCTTCTATCCTCTGCCTTCCCTACATTTCCGGTCTTTCTAATCTCAACAATTCTCTCCGTCCCTTAGACATCAAGCTTACCTTCCGCCAGACCAACACTCTTCGCACTAATCTCGTTCATACCTCTCCTCCCTCTACAGATGTTCCTGGTGTCTACTCTATTTCTTGCTCCTCCTGTCCTCTTCAATACTTTGGAGAAACTGGTCGATCTCTTTCTGACAGACTTAGGGAGCACAAAAATAGTGTTAGGCTTGCCGACACTAACAATGCTCTTTTCTGTCACGTCAGAGATCATAGCCATCCTATTGACTGGTCTTCTACTAAAACTGTCTTCCCTACTTCCAACTCGAGCAGTCGCCGTCTAGTTGAATCCTCTCTAATACACAACTTTCCTTGTATGAACCTTAGCCCTGGCTTCGTCTCTGTAGATGCCTTCCTCTCCCACTACATTGTAAAATGCTCCAAACTTCAGAACACCCGTGACTTAACCTAAATCCTCATTTTTTCTTCTTCCTCTTTTTCTTCTTCCTCTTCCCCTTTCCTCTCTCCTTTTCTCCTCTGGGTTGTCTTTCTCTCTCCTGTCTCGTGTTTCTGTTCCTTCTTCATTTATTTTATTTCACCACTTCCCCTTTCACGCACCTCTGTGCGCTTGTTCTCTCTCTGTGGGCATCTAGCTCTCTTGCAGTGCTCCCCTTCCTTTGTATTTGACTAGCTCGTCATCCTTATTTCCCACTTCTACCACTACCACTACTACTACCTCTTCTTCTACTACAACTACTGATGAAATTAAGACACATGTGCGGCGTCTGGTTGTCTTTGTTGTGGACGTTTCGCCATCCAGTGGCTGGCTGGATGGAAATAAATGGTATAAAATACCGACACAATGGAAATATGAACATTAAAATGGTATAAAATACCGACAGATTGTTAGGTAAGACACATATGCAACAGTTAGGTATCTTTATTTCGAAACGTTTCGCCTACACAGTAGGCTTCTTCAGTCGAGTACAGAAAAGTTGATAGAAGCAGATCTTCTGCTTCTATCAACTTTTCTGTACTCGACTGAAGAAGCCTACTGTGTAGGCGAAACGTTTCGAAATAAAGATACCTAACTGTTGCATATGTGTCTTACCTCACAATGGAAATATAAACACAAATGCAGTATAATATGATCCTTTACTGACAACGTTTCACCCACACAGTGGGCTTTTTCAAGTCACACACGGATCTACCTGGGGTTGGAAGGTACGAGAGTATTTATAGTCAGAATGTTGAGGTCAGGTGAAGAATGCTGCATCTGACGATCTACCGGGTGGGGTTATAGAGTCTTGGGTAGCTTGGCAGGGGTATTGAACAAGTTGTAGACCTTCTGCAGTGTTCTATGTTCTTATGTGGGATAGCGATGAAGAAGTTTCTTGGCGAGTGGTTCAGCTATGTTATAGAAGCCATTGTTCTGGTTGAAATTGTTGGTTATAGAGATAAGCGATGATTCCAGGATTCTTCTGTATTGAGTGTTGTCTTCGTTGGCTATAATTCTTGAGTTTCTGTAGTTAATTAAATGGTTGTGTGAATTGCGATGTTGTACACAGGCATTCCTTGTATCGTCAGTCCTGCTTGCATACTGGTGTTCTGAAATGCGTGTTTGGAGGTCTCTTGATGTTTCGCCCACATACAAGGAATGCCTGTGTACAACATCGCAATTCACACAACCATTTAATTAACTACAGAAACTCAAGAATTATAGCCAACGAAGACAACACTCAATACAGAAGAATCCTGGAATCATCGCTTATCTCTATAACCAACAATTTCAACCAGAACAATGGCTTCTATAACATAGCTGAACCACTCGCCAAGAAACTTCTTCATCGCTATCCCACATAAGAACATAGAACACTGCAGAAGGTCTACAACTTGTTCAATACCCCTGCCAAGCTACCCAAGACTCTATAACCCCACCCGGTAGATCGTCAGATGCAGCATTCTTCACCTGACCTCAACATTCTGACTATAAATACTCTCGTACCTTCCAACCCCAGGTAGATCCGTGTGTGACTTGAAAAAGCCCACTGTGTGGGTGAAACGTTGTCAATAAAGGATCATATTATACTGCATTTGTGTTTATTTCGGCTGGCTGGATGGCGAAACGTCTACGGTGGGGACGCCCGGGTGTTGTGCATGTGTCTTGGTTTCATCCTGTCGGTATTATATACAATTCTTGTACTACTACTACTACTACTACTACTACCTCCGCCTCTTCCTGCCTATATATAGCCGTCCTGCTCCACCTCTGTTAGTGTGAATTTGTCAATGGTCCAAGTCGGACCGAAACGTCGTCGTAAGCTTCTCTCTTTTATGTGCGGGTTATTTGTGTATCGTTCCAGTCACGGTATTGTGCCTTTTTGTTATTTATGTGTGGGTTCAAGGTCACCTACAATTTGCACATTATCATGACTGTTTAAGAGTGACAACAGTTGATTACCATTACGATTATCAAACTGTGAGTTTCCAATGCTTTTGTGTCTTACATTGTAATCGCCAATAATAAGAGTAGGTTCAGAATGAGCACAAGTTGGGACCTCCAAGTAATTAAATTTATCAGCAGGAGTATACAAGTTAAATATGTTGAAAGCAGAGTTCCCTATATAAATCCTAACACTGTGATATTGTAGCCCCTCTGTTTTCTTATGTGCAAGAAGTTGATGGGGAAGTGATTTTTTAGTATATAGAACACAAGAGTTAGTAAATTTGAGGTTATATGCAACAAATGATGGTAATTTAGGGGGTTGGGATTTTTCAGGGACTCTGCACTCTTGTAGACACACAACATCAATGGGTTCAGTGGTTATTTTATGATGAAAGTCAGGAAGTCTTTTTCTAAGTGATGCAATATTCCAGCTTAATATAAAAAGTTTATACGAGTTTTGATCCATTATAGAAGTCCTGGGATTTTGTTGAGTTTCTTAGAATAATGAAAAAATTGTTCATATAAACAGCAGACCTTATCAATGTCAGCAGTGTTACCCTGGTCCATGAGTTTTTTAAGTGCACTTCCAGTTGTAAGGCCTCGTGGGAGTCTTTGTTAAAACAGAGCACGACGCTGTTCATGTGTGAATGTATGATAGGTGACACCACCACTCACATTACCTCCTCCACTAACATTACACACAACACTACAACTGTCATCACCAGCGCCACTACCAACATTGTGTTCATTACATTTATCAACAGTATTGTATTCAACATTAATGTCAAAGTGGTTAACCTCATCACACTCTTCACCACCACTTACATTATGCTCATCACTATTATTAACATTATAGACACCACTGCCCTCATCACACTCTTCACCACCACTTATATTATGCTCATCACTATTACTAACATTATAGACACCATTGCCTTCATTATGATGCTCACTATAGTTATCAACACAAGTATTATATTCGTCATTACTGTAATTAAGAACACCACCACCACCTTGTTCAGCAACCTTACACTTGCTTTCACAAATTGTGACAATCTTGTTATTGGTACACTCTACACATCTTTCCTTGTGTTGTTCAAGTTGTTGTTTCAGGAGAAATTGTTGCGTTTCCAGTACCTTTATGTGCGACATCAGGTTGTATACCACAGGAGCAAGACTTGGAACATCTGGAGACATGAAGTCCTGGTCAGTTGAGCTCGTTGGCTGACTGTCAGCTGACTCAGCTAGGCTGGTATTGACAGCCGACGTGATGGAGGTCTGTTGACGTGTTCCCCAGGTGAGGTGCTCAACCCCATTGTCTGAGGGCAGGCATGAGCCCGTATTCAGACCCGAGGTACCTGGTATTCCTGGGGGGTCATGATGAGGGGTACAGGGTGAAGTGCGGTTGGCTTCGATGCAGGCAGCCCTCACACTGCAGTCAGCATGAGCTGCTGTGACTCCTGAGGTATTACAATTGATACATTGTCTACCAACAGTCTGTTGCTGTTTGATCATATCATAACACCGTTCAGAAGGATGAGCGTTGGCACACACTGCACACCAGTGTGACTTAGATGGGCATTTCCTGGCAATGTGGCCCCAGCGTTGACACTTATAACATCGACGTTGAGGAGGTCTGTACAATGCAATGTAATAGCGTCTGTTGAGGGCTGCACGGGAGTGAATATAGCGTGGCCGAGACCCCTGGCCAGTCCACTCAGCTAATATAAGACCGTTGGAAAGTCGATGAGGGCTTGCAACTTACTCTGACGGCAGATATTGAGGATTCAAGTGCTTGTTGACGTTGTAAATGACAATAAGCACTTTAGGTGCCCTTGGTGGGGCAGCTCGGAGTTGATGTTGGCATATTCGTGAGTGAGAAGTTTGTCTATAAATGCTGAATCATTAGGCACAAAGACGTAGTTATCCTCATCATGGACAAACTTGATCGTTTTCTCATGATTGTCTACACTAGCTTCGAAAAACCAGTTACACTTGGTCTCTTGGTCAGTGTTGTTAGCGAAATCTAATTTGACAGCTTTGGGACGGTGTGCGCCCACTGTATTGCTTGCAGAAAGCTTTCTCTGGAAGCCTCGTTCTTTTTTCCGAGCCTCTTCACTAAAATATGTTTCAAATCTGCCTTCACCATCATCTATGTCAACACCATCAGCTATACTCATAGCCGACAGGAGTTTCACACTGGCGATGGGTTAAAGGATACCAGTGAATAGAAGGGACAAGGAAGGGATATTAACCTCGCTAGATACAGGTAATATGGGTGTAGTGGTCTGCGGGTCGCAGTGCGATTTTCAAGGTCATTCACGGGGCCACAGTCATCTCAAGTGTTACCAATACTGCACTACTAGTTAATTACTCCAAACCCTGCAGCACTTAACACAGCTAGCACACGTGTCTAGGAATGAGAGACAAATTTTCACTCTGTGTACAAACAAATCAGCACAAACTTACTGTTTATAGATGAACCTCTGGCATGTTACAGTTAAAAAGCCGTCTCCAAAGGAGTTACCAGGTACTGCAATGCTCGTTAAATTGTTCTTAACCACTCTTGTTGTTTTCCAACTATGCAGCATTCCTCCCAGAAACACTCAGTGCATAGAAGAATAACAGGTCATCTTCCTCAGTTAGAGATATAACACATTTTGTACAAGCGGCACAGTCAGGTCTGGATCACCAACTCACGCAGGATGGTTGATTCGTCCATATTTCTCAGGTAGGCAGAGGTGACTAGCTGTGCGGAACTCAGATATTCGAGTACCAGCAGAGCAGCAAAATACACCTCTACACTGCACGCTGATAGAGGCGAACAGCTGAGTTTAAAGGTGGAGAGTTGGGGGATACAGGAGAATAGCAGGGGTAACTGAGCATGCACATTCGCCTCTCTTCACATAGTCAATATGGGCGAAAGTCTCAGGCAGGTGAAGCAGTGCCTCGCTCAAGGTTACTGGCTGAGGCAGACTTCTCAAGAGTTACCAAACACTGTAATACTCATACAAATAGTTACTCACTCCAAACTTGCAGAACTTCTAGCACACGTGTCTTGGAGTGAAAGACGAATTTTCAGTGTGTGTACACCTGGGTTACCAACTCACGTAGGACTGCACACTCGTCGTTGTTCCTCAGGTTGGTAAAGGGATGAGTTGTGCACACTTTCAGAGGCACGAGTAGCAGTGGACTAGCAAAATTCACCTCTACACTGTATGTTGATAGAGGCTAAAGGCTGAGGTAAAATGAAAGGCAGAGGGGAAGCAGAGGCCTGTGAGGGCCTTTTCAAAAATGGAAAACTATTTCCAGTGTTTCACTAGGTATATCCCTAGTCACAACTCACACATAAGAGTTTTCACAACACTGAAGCTGTCTTCCAATAATATGACTTTTAATGATGACTTATCAGTCAGGAGAAATGGGTAGGCCTGAAAATTAGTAGGTCCAGATCCCCCCCAGCACACGTCAACCACTCAGCCGAGACTGGCAGACAGGGGGTAAAGGAGGTTTTGTTTGCAAGGGGCTTGGACTTCCAGCGGGCAAGAGTAAGCGTGTTTGATAGGAGTGAATGGAGACAAATGGTTTTTAGTACTTTACATGCTGTTGGAGTGTGAGCAAAGGAACATTTATGAAGGGATTCAGGGAAACCGGCAGTCCAGACTTGAGTCCTAGAGATGGGAAGTACAGTGCCTTTATCGTAAGGGTTCTTAAATGGAGATACCTGCACTCTGAAGGAGGGGTGTTAATGTTGCAGTTTAAAATCAGTAGTGTAAAGCACCCTTCTGGCAAGACAGTGATGGAGTGAATGATGGTGAAAGTTTTTCTTTTTCGGGCCACCCTGCCTTGGTGGGAATCGGCCAATGTGCTAATAAAAAATAATAAAATAATATATATAATATAGGTAGTAGGTTGGTAGACAGCAACCACCCAGGGAAGTACTACCGTCCTGCCAGATGACTGTGAAACAGAAACCTGTAACTGTTTTGCATGATGATAGGATTGCTGGTGTCTTTTTCTGTCTCATAAACACGCTAGATAACAGGGATATCTTGCTACTCCAACTTACACTTTGGTCACACTTCACAGACATGCACATGCATATATATATACATACATCTAGGTTTTTCTCCTTTTTCTACATAGCTCTTGTTCTTCTTTATTTCTTCTATTGTCCATGGGGAAGTGGAAAAGAATCTTTCCTCCGTAAGCCATGCGTGTCTTATGAGGCGACTAAAATGCCGGGAGCAATGGGCTAGTAACCCCTTCTCCTGTAGACATTTACTAAAAAAGAGAAGAAGAAAAACTTTATAAAACAGGGATGCTTGAATGTGCGTGGATGTAGTGCTGATGACAAGAAACAGATGATTGCTGATGTTATGAATGAAAAGAAGTTGGATGTCCTGGCCCTAAGCGAAACAAAGCTGAAGGGGGTAGGGGAGTTTCGGTGGGGGGAAATAAATGGGATTAAATCTGGAGTATCTGAGAGAGTTAGAGCAAAGGAAGGGGTAGCAGTAATGTTGAATGATCAGTTATGGAAGGAGAAAAGAGAATATGAATGTGTAAATGCAAGAATTATGTGGATTAAAGTAAAGGTTGGATGCGAGAAGTGGGTCATAATAAGCGTGTATGCACCTGGAGAAGAGAGGAATGCAGAGGAGAGAGAGAGATTTTGGGAGATGTTAAGTGAATGTATAGGAGCCTTTGAACCAAATGAGAGAGTAATTGTGGTAGGGGACCTGAATGCTAAAGTAGGAGAAACTTTTAGAGAGGGTGTGGTAGGTAAGTTTGGGGTGCCAGGTGTAAATGATAATGGGAGCCCTTTGATTAAACTTTGTATAGAAAGGGGTTTAGTTATAGGTAATACATATTTTAAGAAAAAGAGGATAAGTATACAAGATATGATGTAGGGCAAAATGACAGTAGTTTGTTGGATTATGTATTGGTAGATAAAAGACTGTTGAGTAGACTTCAGGATGTACATGTTTATAGAGGGGCCACAGATATATCAGATCACTTTCTAGTTGTAGCTACACTGAGAGTAAAAGGTAGATGGGATACAAGGAGAATAGAAGCATCAGGGAAGAGAGAGGTGAAGGTTTATAAACTAAAAGAGGAGGCAGTTAGGGAAAGATATAAACAGCTATTGGAGGATAGATGGGCTAATGAGAGCATAGGCAATGGGGTCGAAGAGGTATGGGGTAGGTTTAAAAATGTAGTGTTAGAGTGTTCAGCAGAAGTTTGTGGTTACAGGAAAGTGGGTGCGGGAGGGAAGAGGAGCGATTGCTGGAATGATGATGTAAAGAGAGTAGTAAGGGAGAAAAAGTTAGCATATGAGAAGTTTTTACAAAGTAGAAGTGATGCAAGGAGGGAAGAGTATATGGAGAAAAAGAGAGATGTTAAGAGAGTGGTGAAGCAATGTAAAAAGAGAGCAAATGAGAGAGTGGGTGAGATGTTATCAACAAATTTTGTTGAAAATAAGAAAAAGTTTTGGAGTGAGATTAACAAGTTAAGGAAGCCTAGAGAACAAATGGATTTGTCAGTTAAAAATAGGAGAGGAGAGTTATTAAATGGAGAGTTAGAGGCATTGGGAAGATGGAGGGAATATTTTGAGGATTTGTTTAATGTTGAAGATAGGGAAGCTGTGATTTCGTGTATAGGGCAAGGAGGAATAACATCTTGTAGGAGTGAGGAAGAGCCAGTTGTGAGTGTGGGGAAAGTTCGTGAGGCAGTAGGTAAAATGAAAGGGGGTAAGGCAGCCGGGATAGATGGGATAAGATAGAAATGTTAAAAGCAGGTGGGGATATAGTTTTGGAGTGGTTGGTGCAATTATTTAATAAATGTATGGAGGAGGGTAAAGTACCAAGGGATTGGCAGAGAGCATGCATAGTTCCTTTGTATAAAGGCAAAGGGGACAAAAGAGAGTGCAGAAATTATAGGGGGATAAGTCTGTTGAGTATACCTGGTAAAGTGTATGGTAGAGTTATTATTGAAAGAATTAAAAGTAAGACTGAGAATAGGATAGAAGATGAACAAGGAGGCTTTAGGAAAGGTAGGGGGTGTGTGGACCAGGTGTTTACGGTGAAACATGTAAGTGAACAGTATTTAGATAAGGCTAAAGAGGTCTTTGTGACATTTATGGATTTGGAAAAGGCGTATGACAGGGTGGATAGGGGGGCAATGTGGCAGATGTTGCAGGTGTATGGTGTAGGAGGTAGGTTACTGAAAGCAGTGAAGAGTTTTTACGAGGATAGTGAGGCTCAAGTTAGAGTATGTAGGAAAGAGGGAAATTATTTCCCAGTAAAAGTAGGCCTTAGACAAGGATGTGTGATGTCACCGTGGTTGTTTAATATATTTATAGATGGAGTTGTAAGAGAAGTAAATGCGAGGGTCTTGACAAGAGGCGTGGAGTTAAAAGATAAAGAATCACACATAAAGTGGGAGTTGTCACAGTTGCTCTTTGCTGATGACACTGTGCTCTTGGGAGATTCTGAAGAGAAGTTGCAGAGATTGGTGGATGAATTTGGTAGGGTGTGCAAAAGAAGAAAATTAAAAGTGAATACAGGAAAGAGTAAGGTTATGAGGATAACAAAAATATTAGGTGATGAAAGATTGGATATCAGATTGGAGGGAGAGAGTATGGAGGAGGTGAATGTATTCAGATATTTGGGAGTGGACGTGTCAGCGGATGGGTCTATGAAGGATGAGGTGAATCATAGAATTGATGAGGGGAAAAGGGTGAGTGGTGCACTTAGGAGTCTGTGGAGACAAAGAACTTTGTCCTTGGAGGCAAAGAGGGGAATGTATGAGAGTATAGTTTTACCAACACTCTTATATGGGTGTGAAGCGTGGGTGATGAATGTTGCAGCGAGGAGAAGGCTGGAGGCAGTGGAGATGTCATGTCTGAGGGCAATGTGTGGTGCGAATATAATGCAGAGAATTCGTAGTTTGGAAGTTAGGAGGAGGTGCGGGATTACCAAAACTGTTGTCCAGAGGGCTGAGGAAGGGTTGTTGAGGTGGTTCGGGCATGTAGAGAGAATGGAGCGAAACAGAATGACTTCAAGAGTGTATCAGTCTGTAGTGGAAGGAAGGCGGGGTAGGGGTGGGCCTAGGAAAGGTTGGAGGGAGGGGGTAAAGGAGGTTTTGTGTGCGAGGGGCTTGGACTTCCAGCAGGCGTGTGTGAGCGTGTTTGATAGGAGTGAATGGAGACGAATGGTTTTTAATACTTGACGTGCTGTTGGAGTGTGAGCAAAGTAACATTTATGAAGGGGTTCAGGGAAACCGGCAGGCCGGACTTGAGTCCTGGAGATGGGAAGTACAGTGCCTGCACTCTGAACGAGGGGTGTTAATGTTGCAGTTTAAAAACTGTAGTGTAAAGCACCCTTCTGGCAAGACAGTGATGGAGTGAATGATGGTGAAAGATTTTCTTTTCCGGGCCACCCTGCCTTGGTGGGAATCGGCCAGTGTGATAAAAAAAAAAAAAAAAAAAATATATATATATATATATATATATATATATATATATATATATATATATATATATATATATATATATATATATATATATATATATATATGTATATATAAAAAATAATATATATAAATATATATATAATATATTTATATACATTATATATAATAAAATAATAATATATATAATATAACTACAAATATAGGGAGGTACCACCTCTCTCTCTCTCTCTCTCTCTCTCTCTCTCTCTCTATATATATATATATATATATATATATATATATATATATATATATATATATATATATATATATATATATATATATATATATATATATATATATATATATATATATATATATATATATATATATGCAAAACAACAACTGTGAAAGAGTAGTGAAATTCCAAGAGCTTTCGTGACTACTCGCATTGTCAAGATAGTTCCTTGACAATGTGAGTAGTATATATATATATATATATATATATATATATATATATATATATATATATATATATATATATATATATATATATACATATATATATATATATATATATATATATATATATATATATATATATATATATATATATATATATATATATATATATATATATATACGGAAATTTACTAAATATTAAATGGGTCTCAGACTAGTCAAATAATAGCTGGGTCACAGACCAGTCAGATAATAGCTGGGTCTCAAACCAGTCAGATAACAGCTGGGTCTCAGACATGTCAGATAATACCTGGGTCTCAGACCAGTATGATAATAGCTGGGTCTCAGACCGGTAAGATAATAGCTGGGTCTCAGACCAGTAAGATAATAGCTGGGTCTCAGACCAGTAAGATAAAAGGTAGGTTTCAGACCAGTAAGATAATAGGTAGGTCTCAGACCAGTAAGATAATAGCTGGGTCTCAGACCAGTAAGATAATAGGTAGGTCTCAGACCAGTAAGATAACGGCTGGGTCTCAGACCAGTAAGATAATAGGTAGGTCTCAGACCGGTAAGATAATAGCTGGGTCTCAGACCAGTCAGATAATAGCTGGGTCTCAGACCAGTAAGATAATAGCTGGGTCTCAGACCGGTAAGATAATAGCTGGGTCTCAGACCAGTAAGATAATAGTTGGGTCTCAGACAAGTCAGGTAATAGCTGGGTCTCAGACCAGTAAGATAATACCTGGGTCTCAGACCAGTAAGATAATAGGTCTCAGACCAGTAAGATAATAGGTAGGTCTCAGACCAGCTATGCCTATCGTCCTTCTTGTCTTAATCTTATAAAATTTTATTCAGATTTTTGTGATGTTTGTATCAGATGAACGAACAATAAATAAGAAAATGAAGATGATGCAATTAAGATGAAGGAAGTGAGAGGAAGGAGAGTGAAGGAGAGTGAAGGAGAGTGAAGGAGAGTGAAGGAGAGTGAAGGAGAATGAAGGAGAGTGAAGGAGAGTGAAGGAGAGTGAAGGAGAGTGAAGGAGAGTGAAGGAGAGTGAAGGAGAGTGAAGGAGAGTGAAGGAGAGTGAAGGAGAGTGAAGGAGAGTGAAGGAGAGTGAAGGAGAGTGAAGGAGAGTGAAGGAGAGTGAAGGAAGATGATGGAAGATGATAGTTAATTACTTATCTTGGAAAATGTCTTAAAATTAATATATATAACACTTCAAAGACTCATTCAGCTCTGTCCTCGAGTAAATAATAATGTGAACAATTACAAATATAAATAAAGTCTTACTTAACTGAGTATCACAGTAAATACCTCAGTGATCACAATGTTTTGTATATTACAGCGGAGTTTCTATAAACAAGACATAGCTGGCTTGCTGCGTCACTCCTCCAGTTATAACATGGAGATAAAGCAGGATGTTGCTGGCCTGCACGCCACACTGCCTCTTACCATCACTTTACCAGTCTTATATTAATAAAGTCTACCTTCTCTAGGTTAGTAAGTTATTTAGGTGTAGGTCAACCTAACTACAAATAATTAGATTTTTATCAGAAATTACACTTCACACAAAAGGGTTCAATGGCTCACACGTTAAAATAAGATGGAGACAGAGTAATACAACCATCTACACAGTGTGACAGACACTGGCAACAGTGGGAACTGATAACCAGCGTCAGTTCTATAGCACAAAAATGTCGTACCGCACTTCAGCGAAAACGAGAATACGAAGCTATTATCTCTCTCTCTCTCTCTCTCTCTCTGTGTATACATATATATATATATATATATATATATATATATATATATATATATATATATATATATATATATATATATATATATATATATATATATATATATATATATGCAAAACAACCACTCTGAAAGAATAGAGAAATTCCAAGCGCTTTCGTGACTACTCACATTATCAAGGATAATGTGAGTAGTCACGAAAGCGCTTGGAATTTCTCTATTCTTTCAGAGTGGTTGTTTTGCATATTTTGAAATCACCTGTTTACTGTGATCTTATTGCATATATATATATATATATATATATATATATATATATATATATATATATATATATATATATATATATATATATATATATATATATATTTATATATATATATATATATATATATATATATATATATATATATATATATATATATATATATATATATATATATATATATATTTTTATTATCACACTGGCCGATTCCCACCAAGGCAGGGTGGCCCGAAAAAGAAAAACTTTCACCATCATTCACTCCATCACTGTCTTGCCAGAAGGGTGCTTTACACTACAGTTTTTAAACTGCAACACCAACACCCCTCCTTCAGAGTGCAGGCACTGTACTTCCCATCTCCAGGACTCAAGTCCGGCCTGCCGGTTTCCCTGAATCCCTTCATAAATGTTACTTTGCTCACACTCCAACAGCACGTCAAGTATTAAAAACCATTTGTCTCCATTCACTCCTATCAAACACGCTCATGCATGCCTCCTGGAAGTCCAAGCCGTTCGCACACAAAACCTCCTTTACCCCCTCCCTCCAACCTTTCCTAGGCCGACCCCTACCCCGCCTTCCTTCCACTACAGACTGATACACTCTTGAAGTCATTCTGTTTCGCTCCATTCTCTCTACATGCCCGAACCACCTCAACAACCCTTCCTCAGCCCTCTGGACAACAGTTTTGGTAATCCCGCACCTCCTCCTAACTTCCAAACTACGAATTCTCTGCATTATATTCACACCACACATTGCCCTCAGACATGACATCTCCACTGCCTCCAGCCTTCTCCTCGCTGCAACATTCATCACCCACGCTTCACACCCATATAAGAGCGTTGGTAAAACTATACTCTCATACATTCCCCTCTTTGCCTCCAAGGACAAAGTTCTTTGTCTCCACAGACTCCTAAGTGCACCACTCACTCTTTTTCCCTCATCAATTCTATGATTCACCTCATCTTTCATAGACCCATCCGCTGACACGTCCACTCCCAAATATCTGAATACGTTCACCTCCTCCATACTCTCTCCCTCCAATCTGATATTCAATCTTTCATCACCTAATCTTTTTGTTATCCTCATAACCTTACTCTTTCCTGTATTCACCTTTAATTTTCTTCTTTTGCACACCCTACCAAATTCATCCACCAATCTCTGCAACTTCTCTTCAGAATCTCCCAAGAGCACAGTGTCATCAGCAAAGAGCAGCTGTGACAACTCCCACTTTGTGTGTGATTCTTTATCTTTTAACTCCACGCCTCTTGCCAAGACCCTCGCATTTACTTCTCTTACAACCCCATCTATAAATATATTAAACAACCACGGTGACATCACACATCCTTGTCTAAGGCCTACTTTTACTGGGAAAAAATTTCCCTCTTTCCTACATACTCTAACTTGAGCCTCACTATCCTCATAAAAACTCTTCACTGCTTTCAGTAACCTACCTCCTACACCATACACTTGCAACATCTGCCACATTGCCCCCCTATCCACCCTGTCATACGCCTTTTCCAAATCCATAAATGCCACAAAGACCTCTTTAGCCTTATCTAAATACTGTTCACTTATATGTTTCACTGTAAACACCTGGTCCACACACCCCCTACCTTTCCTAAAGCCTCCTTGTTCATCTGCTATCCTATTCTCCGTCTTACTCTTAATTCTTTCAATTATAACTCTACCATACACTTTACCAGGTACACTCAACAGACTTATCCCCCTATAATTTTTGCACTCTCTTTTATCCCCTTTGCCTTTATACAAAGGAACTATGCATGCTCTCTGCCAATCCCTAGGTACCTTACCCTCTTCCATACATTTATTAAATAATTGCACCAACCTCTCCAAAACTATATCCCCACCTGCTTTTAACATTTCTATCTTTATCCCATCAATCCCGGCTGCCTTACCCCCTTTCATTTTACCTACTGCCTCACGAACTTCCCCCACACTCACAACTGGCTCTTCCTCACTCCTACAAGATGTTATTCCTCCTTGCCCTATACACGAAATCACAGCTTCCCTATCTTCATCAACATTTAACATTTCCTCAAAATATTCCCTCCATCTTCCCAATACCTCTAACTCTCCATTTAATAACTCTCCTCTCCTATTTTTAACTGACAAATCCATTTGTTCTCTAGGCTTTCTTAACTTGTTAATCTCACTCCAAAACTTTTTCCTATTTTCAACAAAATTTGTTGATAACATCTCACCCACTCTCTCATTTGCTCTCTTTTTACATTGCTTCACCACTCTCTTAACCTCTCTCTTTTTCTCCATATACTCTTCCCTCCTTGCATCACTTCTACTTTGTAAAAACTTCTCATATATATATAATATATATATATGTATATATATTATATATATATATGTAATATATGTATAATATATATATATATGTATATATATATATTATATATATATATATATGCCTGTTTGGCTGTCCCACCAAGGAGGGACAAGTCACTAGCAACACATGTTATTAGGGCAATAAATGCATTCCCAAGGGATGACAACCTCGTCCGTCTCCCCCCTAGGGCGACAAACACCCGCCGGGCAAATGCCAACAACAGGACACCCGACACCTCAAAAATCAGAGCCCAAATTAGCAAAAAAATAGAAGAGGGTAATACTATTGGAGCCTTGAGACTTATAACCAGTGAGGATACCATCGCTCCCAAGGACGTCAGCACGGCGCAAGCTCTGAAGGACAAACATCCACCCAGGGCTCCCAGTACCAACATTGACCTCCCTGACATTGCAGCAGGCGAAGAACATCTAACCTTACAGGATGCTGATGTGTATAAAGCTGCTATGTCATTTCCACAGGGTTCAGCAGGAGGTTTCACCGGTTTAAGGCCTCAACACTTAAAACAAATACTCAATCCAGCACTTGGTGAGGTTTCAGAGAGGCTGCTGTCTGAACTCACCAAATTTTCCAACCTGTGCCTGGCTGGCGGTGTCCCAGAGGCCATCAGACCCTTTTTCTTTGGTGCCTCATTGTGTGCCCTCCGGAAAAAGGATGGCGGAATCAGGCCCATTGCAGTGGGTAACACCCTTCGGCGCCTAGTCGCCAAGGCTGCAGTAAGAAGGGTGAGTCAAGAGGCTGCTGCAATGCTGAAACCAACTCAGCTCGGTTTCGGCGTTCAACAGGGCTGTGAAGCAGCTGCCCACGCAGCACGAGTATATATCAAAAACATGTCCTATGAAAAAGCCTTGGTCAAATTGGACTTTGCCAATGCTTTCAACTCAGTCAGAAGGGATGCTGCTCTCCAAGCAGTTTATAGAAACTTCCCTTCCCTTTATCCCTTCATAGAATCGTGTTATAGTGTGACTTCCAAACTATTGTTTGGGGACCATGAAATTGACTCGTGTGAGGGCGTGCAACAGGGGGACCCTCTCGCCCCCTTTCTATTTTGTTTGGTCATCAAGGAAGTCACGGAGGCACTCTCCAGCGAGCTCAATATCTGGTTCCTGGACGACGGTACCCTAGCTGGCACAACAGAATCTCTCCTGGAGGACATCAGTAAAATTAAAGACATGGGAGAAAGCCTGGGACTCTCTTTAAACCCCACCAAATGTGAAATAGTTTCTACCAATCAACAGTTGATCCAGAATATTAGTACCGTTTTACCAGGAGCACGAGCCATTGATCCAGCCAATAGCACTCTCCTCGGTGCTCCTCTTGGGTCCAATGCCATCGATCTGATCCTAGGAAAAAAAGTCTCAGACCTCCGGACGATGGAAAGCAGGATGAAAGACATTGACACACACGATGCCTTCTACCTACTCACCAGGTGCCTGTCAACCCCAAAACTTACCTATTTTCTGAGATGCTCCCCAGCCTTCAGCAGTCCAAAACTCAAGGAATATGACTCTCTCCTGAAGGCCATGCTAGAGAGTGTATTGAATCTTTCCCTTGACGATGGACAGTGGTTGCAAGCCTCACTTCCGGTCAGGCTTGGAGGGCTAGGAGTACGCAGATCCTCCCAGATTGCTCTACCAGCTTTCCTATCCTCTTCCATTGCATCAAACGAGTTGATAAGACAAATTCTTCCTGACACCCTCAGTGACTCAGCAGGAATAGAAGACCCTAGCTATGTCAGTGCCATCACCGAATGGGAGACTCTTGCTGCTCCAGCACCAAACCCTAGTGCAGCACTGGCTCACAAACAGTCAAGCTGGGATAGCCCAATTGCTGAAAAGGTGCTTGCCAACATGCTCAGGGCTGCAACATCAGATAGGGAGATTGCCCGTCTCCAGGCTGTGAGTGCACCTCACTCCGGGGACTTCCTCCAAACAGTTCCCATATCGGCAATGGGAACGCGACTCGACCCTAAGACCCTCCGTATTGCAGTGGCTCTGCGCCTTGCTGCCCCAATTCACACAGAATATATGTGTATTTGCGGCGAAGTGCAAGCAGACCAATACGGTCTACATGGTCTCAACTGTTCCAAAACCAAGGGCTGGCATGCAAGACACAATGAGGTCAACGACATCATTAAGAGAACCCTTGCTACAGCTGGATGCCCTGCCGAGAGGGAGCCACGATCACTTGCAGCAAACAATACCCACAACCCAGCAAACCGCCCCGACGGGATCACCATCTATCCTTGGAAGAATGGCAAGCTCTTAGCATGGGACTATACCTGTGTGTCCACACTGGCTGAAACCTATATCCATCACAGTGTGGGGCGACAGGGAGGAGCTGCTGACCACAGGGAGGAGTACAAGATCAGCAAGTACAGGGACATTAGCCAACAGTATCAATTTGTCCCAGTGGGATCAGAGACCTTGGGATCATGGGGAAAAAATGCCACACGTTTCCTTAAAGAATTGGGTTCCAGACTCATCGACACTACCAGGGACCCAAGGGCAGCCACTTTCATGTTCCAGCGCCTCAGCGTCGCCATCCAGAGGGGAAATGCTTGCTGCATACTTGGTTCACGTCCAGCCTCGGAGGAGCTGGAGGAAATTCATCATCTTTGATACATTGTGCCATTGTATTCATGTTTATGTTTTTTTCTGTAAATGTATTTTGTTTATTAATAAATGTTCACTTAGAATATAAATATAGGGGGTGGTAGGAGAAGAAAATATTCAAACAGCTCCGGGGAGAACCTTGAGTTTTCCCTGAGGTACGTTTATTGTCTTCTCTGAGGATGAGGGTCCCCATTCCAGCTATAGAGGTGGTACTTCCCTATATTTTTATTAAGCATACTCTCATATATATATATATATATATATATATATATATATATATATATATATATATATATATATATATATATATATATATATATATATATATATATATATATATATATATATATATATATATATATATATATATATATATATATATATATATATATATATATATATATATATATATATATATATAAGGAATTCGCAAGAGCAGGCGAAATATACACAAACACTGATCTCTGAACCTACGAACCTTGGAACAAGGTTCGTAGGTTCGAGTCTCCTTCAGCCAGAGATCAGTGATTGTGTATATGTCGCCTGCTCTTGCGAATTCCTTACATTGTTAAAATCTCTAGTAAGGCTGATGCATGCAGGGGATGAGAAGAAAAGCTGAAAGCCTTCTCCCTGAAAGCTGACTGCCTTGGATCAAAGTCTAGCGCAAGCTGGGCACCATGGTATTGGTCCAGTGTGGTGAGATTGGTATAGCACTGCATACCTTGTTCCAAGGTTCGTAGGTTCGAGTCTCCTTCAGCCAGAGATCAGTGTTTATATATATATATATATATATATATATATATATATATATATATATATATATATATATATATACAAACAATCGCAGACGGGCGATCTTAACTATGTAGGACAAGCCACGGGGGGTGGAAATCTTTAGCTCAAGTACTTTCACACTTCTCAGTGCATCATCAGGAGCTGTGCAAAGTTGCAAGAGAGCAACCAAAGCAGGAAGAGAGGTCTCAGAGCAGCGTAGGTGTCACTGGCCAATGTTACCCTTAGACTGGGTTAGTGGTCGGTGCCAACCCCACCCTACCATCATCCCCCCACTACCCATATGGGGTAGGAGGGTTTCTGAGATGTCAAGTAGGAAATTATAAGTTATGAAAAGCCAGCCCCAAGCTTTTTCTAATCGTTTATAACAGGTCATATGTTTTGAGAAGATAAGTTTACAGTTAGATACCGTAGACATGGACAGCTATTATTTTGTGTGACCTTTTGAAATAAGGAAAGAAACGAATACAATGTGCTCTTTGTCCGTTTAAATGTCCTGCTCTGGGGTACTCGAATGTTCTACCCATGTACTCAGAAGTATCTCTTCCTGCATATTGTCTGCTATTTTCTCAGTGGTTGTTTTAACAGCTACAGGTGTTATATAACCTTCAAGACTGACGTGGTGTGAAATTTTGGTACGTAGACACTGGACGGGCGTCACCAGTCCATCAACCCACCTGGCATAATGAACAATCTTGTGATTTTGTATAGCATTGTTAAGACTGTGTCCAATGGACTCTACTAAATAATTATCGAGCTTGTATAACCCATAATTTGAGTTGTATACTGCATTCCTTTCATGTTTCAAGAGGGAAGATTTAATGATGTTTCTTTCCATGACAGAACTGTTTGGTACTATAATCTGGGCAGCATCCCACTCCGGTGGGTGATTATATGCACTAACGTGGTTAAAGATAGCGTTCAACTCCTGCCCTGTTCTGACTGAGTCAGTATGCTGGGCAATTCTGGTTTCCAGAAATTTACCTGTTTGACCGATATATGAGAGAGGACACTGAGTACATGGGACCTTGTAAACCCCACCAACTTTGTTGGAGGTGTGTTTTTAATCAGCCTTTGTTTCACTGTCCCCGTGTTTTCGAAAGCCTCAAAAGCTTTACTGAAGAAAGTTAATAAATTAGTTAGACAAGACCGGCCTCTTGTGAATCCATGCTGAGTATCATTAATCAAGCTATGCTTATCGAGATGGCTTCTTATAATCTCAGCTATAATTGACTCTAGTAATTTGCCTACAATTAAGGTGAGGCTTATTGGGCGGTAATTTGACGGTAACGACTTGTCCCCTGTTTTAAAAATAGGAGTTACATTAGCCCTCTTCCACATATCAGACACTACACCTGTTTGAAGAGATTAATTAAAAATATTAGCTAATGGTTCACAGAGTTCCATTTTGCATTCCTTAAGAACCCTTGAAAAAACCTCATCAGGACCCGGCGACTTATTTTGCTTCAGTCGGTCTATCTGCTTCACAACCATTTCACTAGTGACTGTGATGTTACATAATTTATCTTCTAGCCCACTATAAAAATTAATTACTGGAATATTGTTAGTGTCTTCCTTGTGTAAAAAACGAGAGAAAATAATTATTTAAACTCGAGCACATTTCATTCTCTTTGTCAGTAAGATGCCCATAGTTATTTTTAAGGGGACCTATCTTATCTCTAACTTTTGTTCTATAGACATGGAAAAAACTTTTTGGGTTAGTTTTAGAATCCCTAGCAACTTTAATTTCATAGTCCCTTTTAGCTTTTCTTATACCCTTTTTAATGTCCCTCTTAATGTCAATATACTGATTCATAAGATGACCCTCACCTCTTTTGATACGCCTATAAATTCCTTTCTTATGCCCTAGTAGATATTTGAGCCTATTATTCATCCATTTTGGGTCATTTCTATTTGATCTAATTTCTTTATATGGGATAAACGTTCTTTGAGCAGCATGTATAGTGTTCAGAAAACTGCCATATTGATAGCTCTCTTCGTTACCCCAGTCAACAGATGATAAGTGTTCTCTAAGCCCATCGTAATCTGCTAAGCGAAAATCTGGGACTGTTACTGAGTTATCGCTACTATCGTACTTTCCATTCAATGCTAAATGTAATTGATTTGTGGTCGCTAGCACCGAGTTCCTCTGAAATTTCTAAATTATTAACAAGGGATTCATTGTTTGCCAGAACTAAGTCAAGCAGGTTATTACCCCTTGTAGGTTCTGTCACAAACTGCTTCAAAAAACAATCCTGAACTACTTCTAAGAAGTTGTATGATTCTAAATTCCCAGTCAAGAAAACTTATTTTCTCAAAACATATGACCTGTTATAAACGATTAGGAAAAGCTTGGGGCTGGCTTTTTATATCTTGACATCTCAGAAACCCTCCTACCCCATATGGGGGGTGGGGGGGATGAGGGTAGGGTGGGGTTGGTACCGACCACTAACCCAGTCTAAGGGTAACTGTGGCAAGTGACACCTATGCACTGGTCAGGGAGGTATACCATCTTTTAGGAGTGAAGAAGAGCAGAATGTAAGTGTGGAGGAGGTACGTGAGGCATTACGTAGAATGAAAGGGGGTAAAGCAGCTGGAACTGATGGGATCATGACAGAAATGTTAAAAGCAGGGGGGATATAGTGTTGGAGTGGTTGGTACTTTTGTTTAATAAATGTATGAAAGAGGGGAAGGTACCTAGGGATTGGTGGAGAGCATGTATAGTCCCTTTATATAAAGGGAAAGGGGACAAAAGAGATTGTAAAAATTATAGAGGAATAAGTTTACTGAGTATACCAGGAAAAGTATACGGTAGGGTTATAATTGAAAGAATTACAGGTAAGACAGAATGTAGGATTGCGGATGAGCAAGGAGGCTTCAGAGTGGGTAGGGGATGTGTAGATCAAGTGTTTACATTGAAGCATATATGTGAACAGTATTTAGATAAAGGTAGGGAAGTTTTTATTGCATTTATGGATTTAGAAAAGGCATATGATAGAGTGGATAGATAGAGGAGCAATGTGGCAGATGTTGCAAGTATATGGAATAGGTGGTAAGTTACTAAATGCTGTTAAGAGTTTTTATGAGGATAGTGAGGCTCAGGTTAGGGTATGTAGAAGAGAGGGAGACTACTTCCCGGTAAAAGTAGGTCTTAGACAGGGATGTGTAATGTCACCATGGTTGTTTAATATATTTATAAATGGGGTTGTAAAAGAAGTAAATGCTAGGGTGTTTGGGAGAGGGGTGAGATTAAATTATGGGGAATCAAATTCAAAATGGGAATTGACACAGTTACTTTTTGCTGATGATACTGTGCTTATGAGAGATTCTAAAGAAAAATTGCAAAGGTTAGTGGATGAGTTTGGGAATGTGTGTAAAGGTAGAAAGTTGAAAGTGAACATAGAAAAGAGTAAGGTGATGAGGGTATCAAATGATTTAGATAAAGAAAAATTGGATATCAAATTGGGAAGGAGAAGTATGGAAGAAGTGAATGCTTTCAGATACTTGGGAGCTGACGTGTCGGCGGATGGATTTATGAAAGATGAGGTTAATCATAGAATTGATGAGGGAAAAAAGGTGAGTGGTGCATTGAGGTATATGTGGAGTCAAAAAACGTTATCTATGGAGGCAAAGAAGGGAATGTATGAAAGTATAGTAGTACCAACACTCTTATATGGGTGTGAAGCTTGGGTGGTAAATGCAGCAGCGAGGAGACGGTTGGAGGCAGCGGAGATGTCCTGTTTAAGGGCAATGTGTGGTGTAAATATTATGCAGAAAATTCGGAGTGTGGAAATTAGGAAAAGGTGTGAAGTTAATAAAAATGTTAGTCAGAGGGCAGAAGAGGGGTTGTTGAGGTGGTTTGGTCATTTAGAGAGAATGGATCAAAGTAGAATAACATGGAAAGCATATAAATCTATAGGAGAAGGA
Source organism: Cherax quadricarinatus (assembly GCF_038502225.1). Taxonomy (NCBI): domain Eukaryota; kingdom Metazoa; phylum Arthropoda; class Malacostraca; order Decapoda; family Parastacidae; genus Cherax; species Cherax quadricarinatus. Next base: position 20,785,552 of record NC_091365.1, on the reverse strand, counting down.
AGGCGAGGTAGGGGTCGTCCTCGACAGGGTTGGAGAGAGGGGGTAAAGGAAGTTTTGTGGGCGAGGGGCTTGGACTTCCAGCATGCGTGCGTGAGCATGTTAGATAGGAGTGAATGGAGACGAATGGTACTTGGGATCTGACGATCTGTTGGAGTGTGAGCAGGGTAATATTTAGTGAAGGGATTCAGGGAAACCGGTTATTTTCATATAGTCGGACTTGAGTCCTGGAAATGGGAAGTACAATGCCTGCACTTTAAAGGAGGGGTTTGGGATATTGGCAGTTTGGAGGGATATGTTGTGTATCTTTATACGTATATGCTTCTAAACTGTTGTGTTCTGAGCACCTCTGCAAAAACAGTGATAATGTGTGAGTGTGGTGAAAGTGTTGAGTGATGATGAAAGCATTTTCTTTTTGGGGATTTTCTTTCTTTTTTGGGTCACCCTGCCTCGGTGGGAGATGGCCGACCTGTTGAAATATATATATATATATATATATATATATATATATATATATATATATATATATATATATATATATATATATATATATATATAGGTAGTAGGTTGGTAGACAGCAACCGCCCAGGGAGGTACTACCGTCCTGCCAAGTGAGTGTAAAACGTAAGCCTGTAATTGTTTTACACGATGGTAGGATTGCTGGTGTTTTTTCTGTCTCATAAACATGCAAGGTTTCAGGTACGTCTTGCTACTTCTGCTTACACTTAGGTCACACTACACATACATGTACAAGCATATGTATACACACCCCTCTGGGTTTTCTTCTATTTTCTTACTAGCTCTTGTTCTTGTTTATTTCCTCTTATCTCCATGGGGAAGTGGAACAGAATTCTTCCTCCGTAAGCTATGCGTGTTGTAAGAGGCGACTAAAATGCCAGGAGCAAGGGGCTAGTAACCCCTTCTCCTGTATATATTACTAAATATGAAAGGAGAAACTTTTGTTTTTCCTTTTGGGCCACCCCACCTCGGTGGGATACGGCTGGTGTGTTGAAAGAAAAGAAATATATATATACAGTACAGTGGGAGCAATCACAATAATTAAAAGTGACGACACTGTAGCTCCCAAACATGAGACCACAACCCAAGCACTAAGAGACAAACACCCAACCAGGGGCATCATAGTCGTCAACAAGAACCCTGAGGAAGACCCCATCACTGAACAATTAATTTTGCCAGAATCAGAAGTCTATAAGGCCATAGTGTCATTTCCAGCAGGATCTGCAGGAGGTTACACTGGAATTCGACCACAACACCTCAAAAAGATGGTAAATCAAGTACTCGTTGCATCTGCATCTGAACTCTCTCCATGTAAACTTCAGGTAAACCGAGTTAACAACCTTCGTCAACAACTGCCTGGCCTGGTGGATCCCAGAAGAAATCAAACCTTTCTTTTTTGGAGCCTCATTAAGCACTTTGAATTAGAAGGATGAGGGAATCAGACCCATTGCGGTTGGAAACACTCTTCGCCGTCTCGTTGCCAAAGCAGCAGTAAGAAACATTCGCCTAGAAGCTGCCAGTTTACTCCAGCCACACCAACTGTGCTTTGGGGTCTCTCAAGGCAGTGAAGCCGCAGCTCATGCAACAAGGGCCTGCATAAGGGACTTACCAGAAGGCAAGGCCATAGTCAAACTTGGCTGTAGAAATGTCTTTAATATGGTGAAAAGAGAAGCGGTCTTGCCAGCCGTTCGGGATCGGTTCCCCAGTCTTTTACCCTTCATTTCAGCCGGCTACAGCAAACCCTCAATTCTTCTGTTTGATGAACATGAAATTCTCTCATCAGAGGGTGTTCAGCAGGGTGACCCACTCGCTCCACTTCTCTTCTGCTTGGCAGTAAGAGAACTAACTTCCAGCCTGTGCAGAGAGCCTTGGGACTCATCCTCAATCCCTCCAAGTGTGAAATCATCACAGCGAACCAGAGAATAATCAATGCTGTGTGAACAATCCTCCTTGAAGTGTTTATTACCACTCCATCCAAAAGCACCCTCTTGGGAGCACCGCTGGGCCACCAGGCCATCGACAGGGTCCTCAAGAACAAACTGAATGACCTGAAGAGAATGGAGGAGAGAATAAGCGATATTGATGTCCATGATGCCTTGCATCTCCTCACAAGGTGTCTTACTATACCAAGACTCATTTACTTCCTGAGGTGCACACCCTCTTTTACAATTTGTCATGCTACCACGTATTTATTTCATCATTTTAATATACTACCATGCTAGTATCTTCGTTATTAGCTAAAACGAAGGTATTAGATCATTGTACTATTATTCTATACATCATTCATCAAGAAATGGGTATGTGTATCCATATATGTTTTGTAGTGGTCTCATTGACATGTATAAGTACGTAACTATCATTGGATAATTCAAGAATATTGCTGGTTTGTGACGTCTGAAATTGGCGCCAACTATTAATTATATCATGTGACCCGACTTAACCTATGGTTCGAGGAGGATTGTCAAGGGAGTGTCTCTTTCTTACCTGTGTTGAAAGAGAATCAATACTCATATACAAAACACTCTAGCAGTACTTAGGCTATGGAGCATTGGAGGCTTGAACTTAGCCTTCACATGTAGTTGGGTTACCACTGTATAAAGAGAAATCTGTACCCAAGTGGATTACGACCAATTCATTCTACTGTGTACACAAAACTAGGTCTTTTAAGACTATCTGAACAACGTGATATATTATGTCTGCTAATTGAATTACATTGGATCTGCGTAATGTTATGTCTTGTATAGATTATAATAATTTAATAAGTCCGATTATGTCGAGACTAAGTATATGAAAGTAATGTCCTGTGCTACTTTGACAAGAAC